>NC_048902.1:6387095-6686176 GCF_011077185.1 Oxyura jamaicensis
GCTCCCCGCTGCGGCCGCGCCGTACGGCGCGGCCGCAGCGGGGAGCGGGGCCGCCGGCGGGACGGGGCCCAGCACGACAGCGCTGAAAATGGGCCCGGGCGGGCGCCGAAGCCCTCTCGGAGCCCGGCGCCGTGCCGCTGCTGCAGCCGCGCACCGGCCGCAGCCGGGGCTGGCGGCAGGGGAAGGCTGCCCGGCGGGAGCGCGGCGCCGGGTTCCCTTCCCCACCTGAGCCGGGGGAGAGAGCGCCACAATTTCCAGAAGTAGAGGAAAGCGGCGGTGCGTTGTGAGATAGTTAACAGCGGACGGAACTTAACATTTGGCAATAACGAACGGGATGGATAAGCGCCTAAAGAAAAGCTGGGAAGGCAGATAAACGAAAGGCAGGGGAAGCATCTCAGTGCATGAAACAGCCCTATACTTGGAAAGGACCTTTATACAGGGGAGACACTGAAACGTTCCCTTAATAAATGACCCACGGTGGCTCATCCTTACCTATTTCTCTAACGAGCTCCTAATGCCATACAGTATTATTCAAACCTGATTAAAAGCTACCCAGCTGTACTTACCATTCATCAGTCTAGCCAGTCAAGTCCCATTACTGCAAGATACTGTGTTAAATCTTCCTGACTTAAAAAATGTCAAGAGCTACTCTGGTGCAGTAGGATAAACCTAGCAGGTATCTGGTACAAAGATCTGGCTTTGTCATCCTGCCTTACACGAAGCCAGTTCTATGGAGGGCACTACAGGTACAGCGGGATACTGCCCAGAGAAGTCACAGTGGCAGATCTGCTCCCAGATGAGCTTTGCATTCATGGACGTTTATCTGTAGACCATGTTTTAAAGTTGCAAGGCACAGAACAGCAATCTTACAGGACATGTGGGACCAAACCACATCCCACTGACAGTGCTGCTGGGAGCGGGTCAGGCCCCGCAAAGTGCTGCTTTTACTGGGGGCAGCTGCTGCGGCTGCTCTGCAATTCAGATGCAGCCAGATACCTTGCACGAGAGAAAAGAATGGTGTCTTAATATATTGTAACGTAAACATTTCACTCGACACAGCAAGTAATGGCAGACCTATGGCTTGCAAAATGTCACAGTCCATTAGCGCTAGTTGTCTTGTCAGACATTTAACCTTAAGGTACGCAGCATTACATTATTACTGATCTGTATTTATTTCCAGTCCAACTGAAATGGAACCGGTAATCTGGAATGACATCTGATGTGCTAAATGGCCCCGATAATAAGCAGGCGACACAGATCTCGCATTCCTACAAACGCCTTGCAACGGCTGCTTCACAAAACTGCAGAAGGTTGGCCACCAGACATTTTAAGTGGCAAACACAGCTCTCGCACTTTGAAGGCTGGAAAACGAGTATTACAGAGAGAGAAGAGCACACTTAAAATAGTCCCCGAGTTGCTATCAACATCCCAGCTCAGGCCATCTGCTAGCTGTGCTGGGGCTGTACAAACACATCCACTCGCACTTTAGCTTTCTTTGACCTCATTGTGGAAATGCAATTCAAAATGAGTTTCCTCCTAATTTACCAAGCGATGGCGATATAGAAAGTAGCACCGGAGTTTCAGGTCCAAACCAATAACAAAACAGTGGCGATGTAACAGGCCAGTAACAGGTGGCGCAGTGCACAGCTGGGAGGGCCCACCGCTGGCTCAGAGGCACACAGGTGCCAGCACTGCTTTGCACAGCAGGGTTTTGCCTGAGTTACGTGAACGCTTCCTATTTCCATGGGCTCGCCCTCCGTTGTGCTTGCTAAGTGTTGGGTGAGCGCTAGTGAGCCGCTACGATACCGCAAGGTTTTGAGGGCAGCGGGCGGCTGCCCCTGGGCCGGGCCTGGAGCCACCCGTCCGCATAAGGGCGGTGGCAGCTCGGGGGAGCTTATCACGTACTGCGACGGGTCGTGCAGACAGAACGGGGCACAGCCTGACGGCCTAACCACAAGCCTCTGTAACAATGCGCGGGAACCAACTGGGTCTAGCAAACTTTGCTACCTGTGAAAGCAAATTAAAAAAAAAAAAAAGAAAGTGTGGCACAGCTTAGAGAGGAAGGGGAAGCACCTCTGCTGGTTATTATCACCTGTCATCAGGGAAACAGAATTTAACCAGGCACTCCACGCATGTGGAGGACCAAACCTGAAAAGCTCTCCTCCTCCACCTCTTTCACAAGCTGGCGAGCAAAGGAAGAAACGCACCCTCTGCAATTAACTGACATCCACTCCTAACGACTTGTTCAAAGACATCCCCCAACAGAAGAGATTTGAATGCACCTAATGAAAGAAGGGTGCTTCTGTTGGCCCAACTCGGAGCATGAGTGGTGACCACTTCTGCCGCTGATTTTGCATCCCTGCCCAAGTGAAACTGTATCATTAAGCTTAATTCAGGAGGAGTTCTGAGACCTCCTTATCAGTAAAATTCAACATTTGAATAATAAATACAGGGTGTAACCACTGTCTTCCCTCCCTATAGAGCACACGGGGAAAAATGCACTTAAAAGACGAAAATGTGTCATGTAATAACCCCCCGGCTGGGGGAGGAGCCACGCGGGGCTGTTACCAAGCTGAAGCTGTCAAACCGCTCCGAGGTACAACATCCCCTCCCTCACTGCTGGGTTGCTGTCACATGTACAACTGCATGTAAATCCTCTCGCAGAGAAATGACTGCATGCAGCATTTCTCCCAAACAGATGAAAACTTTATTTCACGGAAAAGACATGTGGCACCAAGAGATGTCAAGAAATCAGCCAGGGCCTTTATATTTTCAGTTTTAACAGCGAAAAAGCTTCTTTGTTCCGTTAAAACCACCTAGAACTAATTTTTCCACATATGTTTTTGCTTTAAAAATGGCTCCAACTGTCAGGATAAATTTATGCAATCATGCATATTTTTATTTTTATTTTTTTTGAGCTTTTCATATGGTTTTAATGAAAGAAGTTCTTTAAAATGTTTAGGAAATCTTATACTGATTCAAATAGATCCTATGGACATTTGGAAATGTCTAAGTATTTCAAGCACCTGAAACAACTATAAAAATGAGTTTCTTGCCAACACTTCACTAGCTCTTCTGAGGAGTTAAGCTCTGCCAGAAAAAGTAACGATAGCTACACAATCAATGGGCAAAAGCCGGTGATACTGGAAGTGAAGTCTTTCTCCAATTGCAGCCCAATCACAAGGTCAGGTGAAGCATGCAGCTCCCAGCTCCTGTCACAGGGGTGTATCTCCAGATGCAAGCTTACAATGCACAGCGTGTTCCAGGTGTCGGAAATCTGCACTGGTGCCTTTTGGGCTTCTTACACAACAATAATTACACCATGAAACCCTGCAGGTGCAGTAGGGTCATAACAGCCCTGTTTACCAAGCACATCTAAAACAAAGTGTAGGAAGACTGCTGCTGTAAGTGATCTTTAAAATATAAAACACAATTCTGTCCGTCCTATTGATACTCACTTCTGAAGGGGTTTGTAATTGCTATATGCAACACACACACAATTACTGCTCCTTAACATATTTCCCCCCCTAGATTTAGTGGTATTTTAATCTTCATTTGTTTCTAGCACTGCAAGTAGCACACTGTTGAAGATGGATCTAACCTGAGGTTGTCCTCATTAAGTTGCCTCTTTTTCATCTATTTAAAACTGCTACTATGCTGACCCTGCAATCATACCATTTTGCTTCAGACAAAATGCCTTCCTAAATTCTTGCTGAGGAGGTATGCTTTTGTGCAGTGTGTGCCTGCAGCTATACGTCTTAATCAAGCCATTTTATAAACTACCCCACAAGTTTCAATTAAGTACGTTGCTATTCACAACTGTTGAACTGGTCGCTGCACTTTGTTAAACAGCTGCTACAGTTCTGCACCTGCTGAAATCGAGTATGAAGTTGACAAAATGTTTTGGGATCCATCTGGAAGAAAGGTAAGTCCAAAGTCACTGTCACGATCAGCTGTATATGCTATTATTGGCAGTAAAAGATTGGGGAAATCTAGTGAACTGTATTGTCACCCAGTTTCCTCTGACCTTGAAATCCCTCGAAAGGATATCATATTTGCCACTTTTCAAAATGCAAGAAAACAGCAGTACACTCTGGAATTAAAGTGATTAGAAAAATGAGATCATTGCCAATCACCTGCCACCAATTGCAAATGGGTCTGTGAAATGATAGCAAGATTGGCAAAAAACACATTGAACTGGATTTAGTAACATTTCTCTTTTACCTGAGTACTCTAAAATGGGGTTTGAAGTGACTAGCATTGCATTACTGATCACACTGCCACCGCCGAGTCCCTGCTTGATCTCAAAGATTCTCATCTATATGGTTTTGAGGTTGTCTTAGATCTTGCTGTCAAAAATTTCTACATTGTCTTGACATTCATGTAATCAAATAGCAAGAATTATTTGCAAGTTGTTGCGTGTACCCTTTTTCACGCACAATCTTACCTGGCTATTTTTGGCCAGTGTTGCTTGCCAAAAGCTGGAGCTATGTATTTATTGTATGTCCCTTCTTGTAGGGACAAGTCAACGGATGGTATGAAGATGACTGTCAAGATGCTATGTCAAGGTGGTGTAGCACAAAGAACAGCAATATTCTGGTTATCCTCAAGAAAGCAATTGTTAGATCCTTGTTTAAGGATTATTGTATAATCATTTTTGTCATAAACAGGCTCTCCAAAGAAATGCCTTTCTATGTAAACCTGAAGAACATCCTAATAGCATTAGAAAGCTTCTTACTCATCTAAAAAACCTTTGACCTGTACACTTTTTACTCAGTTTTACTAGCAACAACTTAGTTTCAGAAAGGATTAGGTCCATTTCCCAAAACGTAGTGTGTACAGTCATTTGCAGAAGATTGCAATGCTGACGGAGGTGCCCTGTTTTCAGGGCATGAAAAATGAGAAACTGAAAATGAGAACTAACAAGAAAGGTACAAGCCCCCTTGCTTTCCCCAGAAAACGGGCAGGTGGCTCGGCCAGCTCCCCCCGTGTGGCTCCGGGGGCACTTTGAATGGATGTTGTTCTATTTACTTAATTTTGGGGTTTCTCTTTCTACCCTCTTTTGAATTGTCAAGAATGGCCAAGGATGGAGAAAGACTAGTTCATCTCATGCTCTGCTCACTACTGAGATGGATTTCTGTCTCAGAATCTTCCTCACCCACGTGTCTGGCCAGATGCAGTATCAGGAAGGAACCTAGTGACTTTATTGCCTTTTCCTGATGAATGGTTCAACAGTCAAGACGATAGAGGCATATATAGACATCAGTGGATCTTCTGCCTACCTCTGCATGTGCCTAGGGCATTAACAACACTCTGGCCTCTTGTTTTCCTCTCTGTTTATGGCACACGCTCTAACCTCTTAACAAAAAGAATGCTTAAACTGTGTTCATGATAAGAATAACCAGAGAAATATAAGTCTACAGACAGCCTGTTCTGCTTGTAAGCTATGCGTAAGTCAGAGTTGCCAGAGAACAACAGAAGCAATTTCACTTAAGGAGCTAAGGGGTAAGGATAAGAATGCTTCAAATATTGAATTTGCCTGGTACCCATTTCCAGATTTAGCAAAATTGATCTGCACTAACCTATAAGCACACCAGCGCTGACACTATTTTAAGTCATGCTCAGTGTCAAAGCTGCCTCCTGCACTACACAAGACCAGCAAGCAAATTTTCATTATTTTCAACATATGATTAAGAATCTGAGCTTCACTGGAACAAATAAGTTGTCCTGAGCATTCAGAGAACTAATATGGAAATCATTTTTCCTTCATGGAAAAGCAGAAGCATCTGTCCAGTCAAGCAAACTAAACAATGATTCTGCGTTATGAAATACTCTTTTTATAACTATTGACATTTCAGTCAGTAGTGCCACATGTCAATAGCGGTTTTATTGCTCACATGTAAAGCAGAGCTTCCAGGATAGGATTCATCCAAGTTGACACTGTCTGATCAGCAGCATATTTCCTGCTCCTGTGAGCATATGCATTATTTATACAGCTTTGCACTGGTGAGTATTTGTGCTAGTATGAGAAAAATTAGAAGATGCTGCACGTGTTCTGTGTCTCGGTACAAAACAGAAGCTTAGAACCACATACACTTTTCTCAGACAATTCAAGTTGATGTCAGGCCTCTCTCCAGGACTGGTTTTCAAGCCACAGCTCGCATGGGCTTCTTCTAAGCTTGTCCAACTCCCTCTTTTAAGCACAGTATTCAACTAGCAGGTCTTAGCTACCTGTGCACATGGGGTTTTCTCCAGTTCCTCCTCAGGTCAACACTGAGCTCCAGAACATGAACACTGGCAAGTCCAAAGTTCCCTGTGATGATGTACTGTAAGATCACTGCTAATTTCTTACATTTCTTACTTCTTAGTATTCTGTTGACAGCTGGCAAACTGTTCCCCTCTGCCCCAGTCAGGTGCTATTGTTCTAATGAAACTTAAGATCTACTCCAGCAGCCTTCACTCCAAATGTCTTCCCCCACAGAACCATTGCGTTCTTAAATTATTAAAGAAAATTCATGACTTATGATGCTATTAGTACTGTAAGTGACAGCTGCTTATGGCTTTTAAGGCTTCAGCTTCAGGGATAACACAAACTTCAATGATAACTGTCAAAACACAGCCTCAGCAATCGTCCTTAAACAAACCAACCACTGCATATGTACTTAGAGTGACAAATAAGCTACACAAATGATGGTACAGATCCTGGGCATGAAATCCACGCAGATAATTCCTTTGCATAATTATGATTATCAGACACGATAAAGAGACACAGTTGAAGGATATTAGTCTTCAGTAGACGCAAAATAAAAAGATGATTCACTCACAAAGGAAGATGATTATTTGAAAGTATTTTTTATTTTTAAATAATAATCACCAAATTCTGAGAACACCTGCACAGCACAATCTTTGGCTTTAAAAGAGGGGAGAGCAGTATATTCTAAGCTGATGAATGTGACTACAAAGCAGAGCATATAGGGCAGACCACCTGTAGGGAATGATCTATTACTTCTTATAAAACCTGGTTTTATAGCCTGCATTTGGATTAATTTAGCTCAAGACAGCATTTTTTATCTTACTTAGAAAAGCAAAACATATAAAGTAATTAGAAGCCTCATTTTCATCTTAGTAATTCAATATGAACTACTACCACTTGCTTGATAACAATCATTTTAAACTCATGATTTAAAACTCATTAGCATAGCCCTGTCTTACAGAAAAGAATCTGCCAAGTGTTTTTCACATAGGCACATCATTTCTGATTATTTCAATTCAATTTTAAAGGATCTTTGACAGGGCTACTGAAAGACTTGTCAAAGAACAGGGAAACATTATGACATTCTTTCCCCATATTCCTTTCCAGAGTATGAAATATGAGGGACATTTCTAATAGAATCACGACTAATTTAAGACATAGCTAATCTTTAAGGCTGCTGTAGCTGGAGGGGTTACCTCTAACACATGGCAGCTGTTCTCCAACACACATCTGTAATCAGGTTCTAACACACACCCCAGTTATTAAACAGAAACTTCTCGACTCCAAAGCAAATGCATTGCAAAGCATGTTCTTTAACAGCTACAACAAACTTGAATTTCAATAGTTTTTTGTTTTTTAAGTGTCCAAAAAATTAAAAATGTACCTGGTGCTTTCAAAAAATTCTATTCATTTTTAGCTGAAGAACAAAGAGTAATTGAATGTAAACTGCCTCCCTAAAATAGTATTTTATCTTTAGTTCTAAAAAACTTATTCGCTCTCTAGCATGAGTAATTGAGATGGATTTGTACTTTCAGACAACACACATCATCAGAGCGATTACACATACATCTGCTAAACAAACCTATTATAGCCACACAATCCACTAAAAGTTGCACGATGGCACAGGTAAAATGTGCTGCATACAGTGGGCCAAACCCTGCCTCCTGCACACACTGGGAAGTCCTGTTGAGGCCAGCAGGGTTATTCATACTTCTGGGACAAACTGCACGGATCCAGTATGTTGGATCACTGCTCTTCTGGGGACCGTGTATAGAAGAACCAGGTGTTCTGAACTATCTGGGACAGGTGCATTTTGACAGAATGTGAAAATAGAGCATTCCCTGTGACATCTTGACTCTCCTCAGCAGTACGATACATCTGCTGTACCTCCATACAGCATTGAAGTGAAAAGGAGACGAATAGTAAATGGGAGCTGGAGCTAACCTCCTGGAGCGGGACTGAATCTCAAAAGCTCTGTATTCAAAACCAGGTGTACTACAGGAACACACATCAATGTGTACAACAGAAAAGACATTTCCAAAAGCTAGCAAGTATACGTGGTTACCCTCGAAGTTCAGCATTTATTAATGCCTGTGGTAAAGACACTTTGCTAAAATTCTGCATTATGCCATAGATTCAATAGCAAGCATCTTCTAACCATGCTGTCAGGGATGGCCTATTAAGTGATGGTACCTATATTTGATTTTGGAACTGGGCATTTTTCCGTAACACAAAAAGGAAAAAAACATGAGCTAATTCTAGGTCCTCAATATCTTTGCATGCTCACACAGTCAGGGTCCTGAAGTCCTCTGGGAAAAAGGACGGAAATTACACGTATGAACTAGCCTCTAGAGACTCCTAGAGATCTTTGAGGAGAACTGAGGAGTAACAGCTCCCAGGGACTGGGTGCCTTTGTGATCGCCCTTTTGGTGAGAAGACACAACCTCCTTCAAAGAGCCTCTAAGGGGATCCCTGCGGACCCTCCCAACCCACTGTAAGCTTTCGGATGTGCGCTGACCCATTACAGGAAGGAAACAACATTCTGAAGATATTTACTTCTTTCTAACTAATCTGGCCTCCTCTTTTGTTTCATTTGTACAGAAGCTGGCTTTGCCATACTGTGTTCAAAGCTACACAAGAGCATTTTAATGCACTTTAAGACATTTTCCCTGTTTAAGGCTGGTACTCTGGAAAGAGCAATACGCACAGTTTCACTGTGGGGAGTAAGCACATTATTTTTGCTTTCACAAACTCTAGCCCTTCCTCTTTACTTGTCTAGTGATCCCAAACTGAAAACATGCCAAAACACTGCAATATAAATGCTTCATTGGTTTTGTCAACCAAGAAAAAAATGTTTCCAAGCAATCACTCTGTAAGCCTGCAAAGCATTTACAGTATTAAGAAGGAAGAAATACACTGAATTTTTGAATGATAAAATTTAAAGGAAAAATCTGTAAAGCCTACTAAAAATATAATTACCCAACATAAGAACTAAAGCTCAAATCTGGCCCTGAGATCCACACAGGATCAGTGGTCTACCTGTATGAAATAGTCAGCAGCTGGGGTTCACATCGGGGTTTCAGCCAGCATGGAAACAGTAGGGAGGTCTGTCATTTTCCCAAGTGAAAAAGATGCTATCTTTATCAGGAGGACACTGGAGTCTGTCTCACACTGCTACACCAAATCTTCAGGTCTGATATAACTGCACAGTTTTATGATAAACACTTTGTGCAAAGTAAGTACAGACAAACATAGAAGGGCAAAGTTCGCTATATTTATAGAGTTCTTATGGCAGGTGAAAACTTTCAGGCAGTTCGTTACAGGTATTTCTCCTTCTTTAAAGGAATAATTACTTGTTTACATTACTCGCGGGACTGATTCCGTTCCTTTCATATCCAGCCACCTAGCTCCCTTCCCTTTCATTTTCTGATGGAGACAGAAGGACAATCTAAGGAAGAACCAGCTTTACATTAGTCGGTCCTATCAGTAACATGGAAGTAACCCGTGTCTTGGCTCGTAATTATTTCACTTACCACAACGCCGCACAGGCTACAGTCGTCCCAATTTACGAGACAACGTTCTGTCACATTTCACATGCTCGGTGCTGGAGATCTGACAGACTATTGACATGATCCAAAATCCAGCAAAGACAAAAGCAAACTTAAAAGACACTGGCAGCATGAGCAGCAGGATATCTGCACACTTCCAACTCTGCTAAGAAAGGCAAAAAGTCTCACTAGAGATAAACCTACTTGTCTTCCCAACTGACAGAGATAAAGCAATAAATAGGAAAGGACTGGCAAAGGTAACAAGATACTGCCAATGGTGGACAGAGGGTTTACATGAGTTAGGACTAGGGAAACAGCAATACCGAAGAGTCAAGCTAAATACATCTTGGTCGTATGTGAAAGCTTTATCTTGGCTCTTTAAAATATATTATTAGTTTACTTACAGGTTATTATTTTTTTTCCTTTTCACTAAGACCAGTCAACAACAGCGTGGATGTTTTACTAATTCATGGTGATTCTAAGTTTTGCTGAAGGGGATGAGCGGGACTGGTGTGTTGTAGTTCCTCCCATTAGTGCTATGTTGCACGTAAGTGCTGCAGGATGCGGTACTGTACTGTCTGCACCACATTCCTGGTCATGTAGGTGGCCTTTATGCCTGCGAGAGCTGTATTTGTAAGCCATGGGTTTTGCAGGTAAGCGATTTTCGAGATCACTACTTGAAAGGCAAATGCACAAATGGGGATGTCATTGACAATGCCTTATTTTTTCTGGGCTCCCACTGCCTGAGCTACCAACAACTGTGATTACTGGGCTTGGGGGAGTTTTCTTCCATATCTACAAAACCAATCACCTATTTGTCTAATAGTTCTATCTGTCTAGGTTGGATAGGCAGGAATGAAGGTTTCCCTGAATCAGTGTGGTGTGTGCATCCTTCCGTCTGTAATTTTGATAAGAAATGTGGTGGTATCTCAGCAAAACAGGAAGCTTTTAGAAATCAAGAGAGGTAGCACAGAGAAAACAAAAGGTTCACATTGTGTTACTGCAGAAAGTATGGAAAACAGTAGTTTTTTGAAATGTTTAAACCACAATATTTGTTCCTTTTTTCTCCTGGTTTCAAGCCTGTGTGGCTAAATACAGACCCTTGTTTGCTGTCTCAGTTAGCATATTTTGTTCAAATATTGCTATAATAAAATAGTTTGAGAAGTAAGACTTGAGATCAGAAACTCAGCAATGGAGCTTATATCTGTTCCACGAGGTGTCAGATGGTCTGCAGCGGAACATTTGGAGTGGAATTCAAATAGACCTGAGGTTGTAAGAGTTATTCAACAGTGAGCTAATGAGAGCGCTCCTTTATAAAATTGAGAACTACAGAGTGCTTTTATGGAACCGTAGCTTCTTTGAAGAGCATTTACTATGGAAACCAAGTTCTGTGAAAGGATCCAAAATACAAGGGAAACCACAGGTGTGGTGTCTGAACCAGCTTTCTGACCAAGGAAACAAGAATTTTAAAGCGTGGTGGCAGGGGGTGATTGGATAGGAAGATAAAAATCCTTGTTCAACAAAAGCACTATCTGGTATCCTATCTTGAAGACTGCAGTTTTTAGTGATAAAGTGCAAGCTGCTACACTCCTCCTCCATATGCATTTCCCTGGCTTGAGAATATTTCATTAAAGATGATTTTTAAAAAGACTTAGCCATTTAAAGGGGTTTTTCATTCATCGTATGGAATTATAGGCTCTACTGATCATTTGCCTAGCTGACCTCCCCATAGAGAAGTGTTGGAAACAACATCATAGAGACTGAAAATGCAGGTCCACCAAGGAATGTCTGGATCTGCCAATGGACACGGAAAGTAAAGACTCTGCTGCAAAGTGGTACAAAGTCCTGGTGCAAGCACGGGAAATGGCCACCAGGCAAAAAGCCTTAGACTCCTCTCTGAGAAACCCCAAACTTACAGATCAAACTCCCACAGCCAAACAAATCATTCAAATCCTGATGGCTCAGGAAACAGATACGTGGGGTCATGCTTACTAAAATCTCCATGCCTTTGATAACACCACGGTTTATGTATCTGGAATGTGTTTCCATGCACACACCTGGAAGGTGTTCACTTCCTTTATTCCCTATACCTACAAAAAAAGAAGCTTCATGCAAAAAGCTTCAATAGGTACAAGGTTACAAACATGCACTAGCCATTTCTGCATTTTATGTTAAGTATGTTGTTGTTAAAATAAGCCTTTTATGAAAAAGGAGGCCACTTAAAAAAAACAGTCTATCCGGTTTGTTCACCAGAACTAGACAGAAAGCAAAAGAAAATATATGCTGCTTTACAACTTCTTGTCAACCAGGTGAATTGAAAATGTGCTGAGTTACATATTTCATTATTACATGCCCACACCCAAAGGATGCACAGGGAGTGGAGATGAAGAGAACTACATGTTCCTTCTTCAAATTGCACCTATTATCTAATAAACTAGTAGAAACATTTCCCACAATAATAATATACATAAGCCTCAAAAGCTGTTTATTTGGCAACCTTCATGTATATATTTCATTAAACTATTAACTGGCATATCACCCTACTAGCCTATTGCAGTGATTTAGGGACAAACAAAACAAGAAACAAAGAACAGAGCTGTGTTTTGTCCACATTGTAAGCATAGCCAAAAAGCAACATGGATGGGCATTCTCCTGGTGAATTTAAGCAGCTTTAGAACCACAGACTGTTTACACAAATGAGACAGATGAGAGCGTTTGTCTTGTCTTACAGTATTAGAAGTGAAGACAACTGGATTCTATTCTACCACAAACATCAACCAGTAGAGCTGCCAACTAAATTCTGATGAAGAAGCTAGTTATTGAAAACAGCAAAAGTCAAAGGACTGGCAGAACTGGATGAAATTGGATCACAGATTATGTTTAAAAAGTTAAAAAAAAAAAAAAGAATCAGAATGACTTTCCAATTAAATCAATTGAATGCAGAAATTAGGAAGAAAAATACATTGCACTTTGAGTTGTCAGAAAGTATAATGGCTCCAGGACCTTCAATAAATCTTACCAAACTTCTTCTGGCCATGCAAAAGTAAATATTACCTTTAGGACTGCCATTTTATACCTGGTATTACTGCAAACCAAGCCTGCAAGCTGTCCATGTAGTTCAGAAACCACTTCCTCTTACACGATTCGCAGACGACTTCATCACGCACTCAGAAACGGTTATTTGTGATTACATCTAAAATGAGTTGTACCACAGGCCTAAAACTTTGGGTGTTGAGTCCTTCATTTGGATATTCTGGAGGAGGGATCTCAAATGCATTTGGCAAGCAAGACTGATAATTATATGGTAGTTTTACTACCCTAATGAAGAACTGCCCAAAGCGCTGTAACCGTTCAAACTGTTTTGAAAAGAGACTTGCTTTGGGAGCGTATAAAGAATCATGTTAAAAATACTCCATTTTTCCTTGCAGCTTAAACAGGGAAACCAGAACACACAATATTCCTACACACAAAAAAAGCCAGAAGGGACCTTTGTATAATTATGTTTTGTGGTTTCTTTTTGGGTCAGAAACGACCACACTGCCAAAAGCATAGCACATCAATGATTACCCAGGCCTATTTATAATTCCCGTATGCCAAACAACTGTGACAGAAGGCTCACCATAAAGTGTCATTTTCTGTATATAAATAATATAGTTTTCTGAAATGATTCCACAAATAGTAGTGGAATCTGCACATCTGCATTAACATCAAAAAACAGGTAAATATGCATTAATGGCAGGTTTTTTGTTTTTTTTTTAATAGTCAAGTGTAGTTTCTCTATGGCTACATTTAGTGTAGCTGGCCTGATTCAATCTGTGCATGTTTACCGGGTATAATGTTACTATATTTACATTACTGGTGTATCCAAATATATTTTGGGGAGGGTAAAAAACTGAGGGAGTGGTGACTGAGTCAGGATCCCACATATAAGATTTCCATTTGGAATAGGTTTCCCAAGGTATCTAATTTCACTTGCAGCACTGTATGTCTGGGATTTCTCAATGTCTAATTGATGGAAAATATTATGTCTGTGTTTTAATCCAATTCCTAAAAGGCATTCACTTTATATGGTTATAAGTAGTTCGGTTGGATATGCCAGCAGACTTTTTGGTATTGCCATACCAAAGAAACCATCCTAGATTTTCCGTAATGGGCATAAATTCTTGTGGCTGCTGGGTCTTGGCTTTTTTAACTAACAACAATATACTGTTAGGAGTCACAAAAGTGAAATATCATATATTTGAAATTTATTTCCAAAAGGTCTATATGTATCAAAGAAAGCCCTGAGGTAAGAATGAGTCCTGAAGGAGTGAAGGAAAAGAAACATAAAATATCAGAAAATCTATTGCTTTGACATGGTGAGAAGGAAAAAGAAAGCTCTAAAAAGAAGCCTCATTTGTTAACACTGAGTCCATGCACATAAGGAAGAAGCATTTTGCTAGGAAAAAACAAAACAAACAAACAAGCACAAACAACAGATCTTTTAAACTTAGGGTTAAGAGGATCGCACTCACCCCTGATTTATCTCCACTGTAATCACACTTTACAGTAGAGTTAGTTCACCTGTAAACCATCACACCTGAATCTGCTTCTGCAAAGGCAGAATTAGAAGCCCAGGGATGGGCTTCTTCATTGATTCATTTCCAACTAGGGCCAGTGGAATGGATACAAGGAAGATAAATTACTATGCAGAACTAGAATACACCTGTCATTCATCTGCTCTATGAAACGGATCACTGAGCTCTGTATTTGGATCACAAAAAAGATCACAGAGAAAAACTGTTGATAAATATAAACAAAGTGGAAAAATAATTGCTATTAAGAGATGTGACAAGAAAAAAGAAATATATATATTCACATAACCAGTTTCATTTGCAACTGCAAAATCATCTCTTTTGGGTGTACTTGGCTCCATTGGAAGGGCCCATGTTTAAATTCTGATGTAGCTGGGAAGTTTAGAACCTCATCAGGCTATTCAGCAGCTAGTGATCCATCCAGACCTGTGGTTCTGATCAAGGCCCATCCATGTCAATGCAGATGAAAGAGCACTTCAGCCAAGATGTTCCAGACACACCTTACCTACCCCCCCCCCCCCCCCACCCCAACATACCATGTTTCTGAAAACAAAATTACCATTCTGTTTATATTCACATTGCTCCAGGAATGTGTAATTTTAAACCTGAAACTCTTATAAGCTTGAGCCTTATGTTAAAATAAATATGGCTTACATATATTGCTTGTAAGCCAACAATTCAGATAAGCTTATTTGTAAGCTAAGTATAGCACTAATCACATGAAGACATGGGTATAAAATCCTACCATCACTATGAATAGCTCCTGTTAACTGTGCACATAATGGCAGAACAGATTCTCCCTATTTTCAGTACTTACGGTATTGAAAGCTCTGAAGAATTACTGCTTAGGGAAATTCATTACCAAACTGTCTGAGAGTCCAAAAATCCTTACTCCAGGAAGGAAGAACTATATGAAATTGCCATCTTCCACTTACAGTATAGTATAGACCAAATTCAATTAAATCCATGTAAACAAAGCTGCAAACACTCACAAGAACAAAAATGATGATGTCTTGCCACAGTAAGAACAGCTCCTCTGGGAAAAGATTAAATCAATATACTTAACCTTTACATTCCAGAGGACTGCCAAATCACCTCATTTTGGCAAGGATGCTCATGTAAACAGTCATCAATTAAATTAAAAATCTGTGAGATAAACCTAG
Source organism: Oxyura jamaicensis (assembly GCF_011077185.1). Classification (NCBI taxonomy): domain Eukaryota; kingdom Metazoa; phylum Chordata; class Aves; order Anseriformes; family Anatidae; genus Oxyura; species Oxyura jamaicensis. The sequence continues at coordinate 6,402,634 of NC_048902.1, forward strand.
TTGAATTCCTTCTGGGAAGGACTCTTGTAGGTATAAATCAAACACCAATGGAGGGGAAAAACATAGTAACAATTCCTGTAAATCCAAGGTTCGTTATTCTTCAGACACATCCAACTAATTAACTCCATACAGGCCTTAAAAGCAAGTATCAAGTATGAATTCATGCCAGGTCCAACCATGCTAACAAAAACAAGACGAGTAGCACCTCTCAGCAGGGCTTCAGCTGGAACACCAAGCTAGGAGAACAGTCCAATATGCTGTGACACTGAGTTTCAGAAGCCTAAGGTTGCCTCAGTAGGAAGGTGACTTTGCCATTTCAATGACAAAATGGGTCATGTGAATGTGTATGCCAGTAGTAGCATTCCAGCTAAAGCACAGGTGAGAATATTAACTTCTTAAACTCCTTGCAACTCCCAAGGTACATGTGATTACAGCTAAATGCAATTACACTACTTCTGCTACCCAGCACAAGCTGTACAGCTGTTTTTAAACAGCACTGAATTGCACCATTTAGATATGTCTGCAGTTTTAATTCTAAAAGTAGACAGTTTCAACCTGTGGGGAGGTTTCAGATGACTGGGAGACAACACATCAGAAAATGCCCAGAACAAGAGGCACTGGGCACGAACTGGAACACAGAGCATTCCATCCAGGCATCAGGAAACCTTTCTTCACCATGCAGATGCGAGAGACCTGGAAATGATTGCCCAGAGAGGTTGTGGGGTGCCCTCCTTGGAGATCATCAAAAGCCGCCTGGGCAGGGTCCTGGGCAAGCTGCTCTGGCTGCCCTGCTTGGGCAGGGGTTGGGCCAGAGGGACGTGGAGGTCCCTGCTAACCTCAGCCAGTCTGTGACGCTGTGATCTGCCGGAGTTGTACAACAGGTTCTAATGAACATCCTAAAATCTATCAGCAGAGGGCTTGGGCACAAAGGGGGTCAGAGCTCAAAGGCAGGAGAGCAAGTTTTACCCACTCAGTGTTCTTAAAAAACGCCTCTGAGTCCAGCTCTCCTTTGTCATGGGTCAAGATCTGAAAGAGAGCAGGTGAGTATCATAAAAGAGACATGCTTCTCCAAGATACTCAGGAAGATAAAATTAACTCCAATTCTAATTCCATCACTTGCCTGGGATGAAAGGATGATACACAGCCACAAGAACAAAGCCTTCCAGTTTTGGACGAACATGGGCATGGGGGAGAGGTACAGTCTTTGAGAGGTTCACTCTATTTTGAGGGTTTGGGTCTAACAGCATTTCTCCATGCTTCACTGGCAATTAGGCTCAACAATTATACAGAAGATAGCACTTGTGAATCATTTTTTTTCCCTCTAAACATGCTCTGAGTGGATTGAACAACACTGTGCTTCCTCGCTGGCCTGTCACATGTGGCCAGCTTTTGGCACACACAGACAGCCTATTTACTCAAGAAAAATATACACCTGGCTGTACAAAAGCAGCCCACAACAGGTTTCTTCAATTATCATGCCTCAGTCTCTCACTGCAAACCGTTAAGAAATCACACTTTATTCTGGCACTGTCACTTTGATACCTCCATTTTACAGCTGGTGGACATGAGACAACTGAAAAGTAGGCATGTCCTTCCCCAATTCAGAGGAAAGTTTATGGCCAAGTATGTTCTCATTAGCTTTCTGGCACAGATACTGGAACTACTGCTGGCCTGTACGTGCCTGTATTAGCGAATGGTGTGCATAATGTTCCTACCGCATCTCTAGCTGGAAGCTGTTCTGGCTATGACTTTTGCCATTTTGAGGATTAAGTATGCCTTTGAAAGATTAAGGTAGAAATTTTCAAAAGACTGAGGAAGACAGGTGCTCAAATCATAACGGAAGTCAGTGGAGTTCGCTGCTACAGATTTCTTCTGACATTCCACCTTAATGCATTTTGGTTCTAGTGCAAACAGGACATTATGTGGAGTCAAATCACATTTGGAGTATCAGAAGCCACATTACTAACTTAAACGTTGCAATTGCTAACGTGATTAATGCTTCAGTTCACAAGCCAGAAACCTTCAGACCCCATTTCCTTTCCACGTGTCAGCCAGGTTAACAAAACACAGAATGTATTGCCTGGCCCTCAGTTCTTCTTCAATAGTTCCTGTCACTGAGTCATTTGCCGCTGCTGGTACGACTTTACACAACACCAATCTCGTAATGACCTAGCGCTGGCTTCAAAAATGCAGATGCACTACGTCTATGAAAGCATCAGTAACGGAGAGGCTGTGAGGTAAATACTTGTGTTACACATAGAAACTCTTAAGCTGGACAGCAGCGTTACTTACCTTTTTGTGTGTACACACTGGCCACTGAGCTTCATTGTGACAGACTTGCTCTATTGTGGTATATAGTAAAACCCAGCTACAAAGTGCAGCTGTTCAATACACATGGCAACACCAGGAATGGCAGAGCTGTGACAGTTTCCTTCTCTCTAAGAGCTAACATCATACAAAGTGGTATTTCAAGAATAAATCCTGTCTTCACCTGAGGTTAGATTTGGCACAATTTTGCAAAGGAGGGAAGGTATAAGCCTTGCAAAGAGATTAAAAAAAAGGGGGGGCACAGCAAAACAGCGATTACTCTATCTGCAGAATTACTCTGCAGATTCAGCTTCCTCTGGGAAGGTGGACAATACCACATAAGAAAGTAAATATGTTTAGGATAGGTTCTGGGAGAGCATGAAGATCTGCTTGAATCTCTTTCTTCTGAAGAAACCTCTTTTCCTTTCTAACTGCCTTCCTCTTGCCACTTAACAAGTAGAAAAACTGATTGAGAGGAAGAACACTAACAATGCGGGAGCTATCTGTGAAGGTGGTATTTAGACAAACCACAAGTTCTCATGCTCATTATCTCCTCACCAAATGAAGTCTTCTTACCCACCTGTGCATTGTTCTCATCCAGCTGCCCTACTTCTGTTTATTATGTAGCATTCATTAACTGGTTCTAGAGATAGCAATTGAGAGTGAGTAATTATCTCCCTAGCAAAAAGAATAAGGGTCAGATTCTTAAAGGTGACTGCTGAAGGTTTCAAAAGAAAAAAAAAGAGGGACTATTTTGCAGCTTAGCACTCCATAAAGAAACCCTGTATTCAAAGAAAGAGAGATACCTTATTTATACTCTAAAAATCTTCAATGCAAGATTTTGATGGTACACACAGATTTCAGGGGCTCTCCCTTCTGGATTGAAGAAGTATGGCCACTCTGAGTGCTCTTTATCCAGAAGATCAATTCAGCTATAAACAGTACATCGGAATCTTCAGGTAACGTGACTTACAATAGCAGTAAAGATATAGTAGGATAGTATTTACCACCTACTTGCCATTGAAGGGCATAGCTAAGGCCACTGGAGGATTATTAATCTGGGTGCTAGAACATACTAAGTGTGTCGCTGTAAGGCTGCTGCTATTGTTACCCATACTAGCTGTTTATTATTATAATAGTAACTTCCTAAGCTCATGATACAATCTTGGCTGAGGATACTGTAATAGCTCTATTTTATTTTAGTATTCCTCTTGAGTAGTTTGCTAGAATTTAGAAAATGCCACTAGTTGCAATGGTGAATCTTTAAGGCCCACCGCAGCCTCCTGCGATGGGAAGTGGTAGGACAAGGGCAAGCAAAGATGGTGCAGTGTAAGCAAGAGGACGTGGTAGCATTTGTATATCAAAGTCTAAGGGGCAACTTTCACAAAGTGATAAACAATTGCAATCAACAAAGTCATCAACAACTCAACAAAGGTCTCCTTTAGAGCAGTGAATGCTTCACATACTTAATTTTTCTTCCTTCGTCTCCTAACATCAGGGAAAAAGAAGAGCTTCTCACCCCCTTCTTACAGAGCTCTGGCCTCCTGGCTCCAGCAAGCATGTACAGAAGAGTAAGTCTTGGTAAGAAGCTCTGCTTCTTACCTTCCCTTGAGACTCATTCCTACATGTCAGAATCCTTCTTTTGGCACTAGCTGGACCTGGCCATTTAAACTGAAAATATGATTTAATAAATAATACTCTATTCTTCTATGTAAAGAATAATGCAAAAGCCTTTCAGGTAAGGAAGAAAGGCTTTCCAAACTAATTTACATCTCATGAAGCAGCTATTACTAAGGACAAGCCTGCATTTCATGAGGGGAGAACAGACAGAAGGAAAGGGATCATGTTTAAGAAGAGTCTGGCAAGAGAGGGAGAAATAGATTTGTGTGAATAACGCAGTAGAAAAAGATTTTCTGATTGGAAGTTATTAGCATTAACACATTAAAAGCTTGCTAACAGAAAGCAAAGCAGTTACATTCAAGTAGCAGCAGGGGCTACTTTGTCCCACCAAAATTTCAATGAGCTGACAGCGCCAAAACATACCCTATATACTGATGTTGCCAGCAGTAAAAATTAAAAAATCAGGAGCACATGCAGTAAATACATAGTACCCAGGTGGTCTATGTGACAGCTAAAAAGCAATCTATCAGAGGAGAGGTACAGAATATTCATGTCACCAGGAGAAAGGGGAAGCTTTATTCCAAATGCATGGTGCTGGCTAAAACCCTGGTAGTAAGAATGCAATGTATGCCAGTACAGCTAATTACTCTAAAGCCAGACATAAAATACTTCAGTAAAAGATACATGTATCAGTGTACCTGTACCTAAACTAGATGACAGGTGCCACTTGGACCAGGACAGCAAGCAGCAGAGCAGCAGATGCAAATTAGCTTTGACAGAATCAACTGATGTTCACTCTCAGATCAGCAGCACTGTACAACAACAAACCCCTCAATTTCTGCTTGCAGGACAGCTTCTGAGGCAGTTTACCACTGTAACAAGTAACCACTCCCTAATCTATATCAGAAAAAACTGTAAGCAGTCAGAATTGCTGAACCAGGCTAATCGGGCTGCTTTTGCCACAAGGGGACTAAGGCACATTCACACAAACCATTGTATCCACAAGTGGGAGCTGGAAAAGGACTTGTATCACTTCATTTTCCGTCTTGGCTCTCCTTCTATAGATCAGGGTATTTCTACACCTGGTTCAGACACTGAAATATTTAAAACTGTGAATTACTCAGCTCTGACGGTAATGAGGGGAAACCCTCCATATGACCATGATGACACATGGATTGATTCTGCTCAAAATCTGGCATTTGTCCTTATTCAGATGAAAAGATGTCCTTACTCTCCCAAAAGACAGTCTGATCCCTATTGGCAATTCTGCCCCCTTTGTGGACATTATGCCCCCTTTGTCACAGTTTGTGGACTAGGGTAAGGAAGGGATTTGTTTCTGTGCGCTGAAACATATTCATGAAAGATCATGCTTGGAATATTCTGTAACCAGTTACAGATAATAGCAACAGCCAAGCTGATGCCAAGACTGATCAAGTTACTCGAAAATATCTTTCATTTATACTTAATTTGACTTATTTTTTTCAGCAATTGGTACTGAGTCCTTTAAATTAATCTTTTAAATTGTTAATTTGAAGTATGAGTTGGAAGTCAATTTAAACACTAAGTGGGACCTACATGAACCTATTAACAATGAGTACTCATCTAAGCTATGGCTCCCGTATTAGAAGCACACCAAATCAATCTTGACATAGGCTATTATACTTCCGTTAACAGCCCAGCACTGCGTGCTGATCAGGAATGAAAGATAAAACGTTAGATGAAAATCTCAGAACACTTGAAAGCTCTTGGCAACAAGTTTCATTATTAATCCTCCAGAGATACACTGCATGTCTTGATTATTCTTCCATTTGCTTATAACTGCATTATTCTTTTTAAATATTTTATTTGCAAATTACATTCCTTATGGCTTGTACCTTGGAAACAGCAATCATCCAGTAAAGACTGGAGAAGGACACAAGTCAGACCCCAGTTCTTGTCCTTCTGCAACACCTTTGCTTTTGCACTGCTGTAGGAAGAGCAGAGCACCTTCCTAACAAACTTTGTACTGCCGGATGAAAAATGACCACATAAGTACACCCGTATAGTTAGGCAGCTATTAGAAGCTGACACATTACTGTGGCTCCTCAGACTGAAAATAGGGTTTATGTAGCACGGGTTTCATTACAGTGTTTTTCAAGAAAACAAATATGTCTATACATATCACGGGAATCATGCTCGAGTCCAGCTAGCAGAACTACAGATTCACATTGTCTGTCAGGAAGAGTCTGACAGATACAAGCTGATGGATCTAAGTTCAGTGTAGTGGTTTATAATACTTATTAGTAAGCAAAACAGATCGTGTTTAGTAAGCAAAGCCAGGACTTCTCCCGGAAATAACTACAGCTGGGGCGGGTCATTGTTCATATCATTCAAGCTCTTTTGGAAGCACTAATAATCTACAACTAATTAGAAAAAAACACATCACAGAAGTAGCTGCCCTGCTGGCTAGGGACTGCAGTATGGCATAGGACTGTGGCCTATAAAAACATTACCAAAAAAGGTACAAATAGTAAAAATAACATGAGTATATGCTTCACAGATACATCAGTGCCCAAGTGCAGTAGATTCTAAGTCACTGGTAGTGCCCTACAAAGTTGTTTTTTGTGTCTAGCGTTTATAAAAAAAAAGTTTGTAATTCCAACAATAAAATTTCATAAAACAGTTGTTTACCAAAATGCTCTGAACTTTATTTACCACCTCCCTCTTCAATTGCCAAAATATACTGAATTACAAAGTGAATTATGGAGTGGTTTTCTGATGATTACATGTTAGGTGGTTACAGGAGATTCAGAAACACTGCATTAAGGAGATAATAACCTTAATAACATAATGGTTAAAATTCTATGACATGAATAATCTTAATATTTCTGGTGCATTTGAGTCAAGGAAGGATGGGCCACTGTACAGGGAACAATAAAAATATTCCTTGGGTTACAGTCAGCTCATAATTCATAGAGCAGCATTATCAGCCAAAGTGTTTTTTTTTTTTTTTTTTTTTTTTTTGATTAATCGTCTGCCAGAGCCAGAGAGTTTGAGGCTAATTGTTCCATTCTTGACTGCAGAATGAATTAGAGAACAATGTGCAGTCCTAAGCCAAGAAGGGAAAACAAAGCAAAACCAAGAGTCCATAATGAATGGTGAGGTTAGCTAGGTACTTTGCTCTTCTGTTCACAAAGATGTTGTGAAAATGGCTCCAAGGAACAGCAGGCATAAGAAAGAGATAAAATCCTACCCCACATGGTCATAGGTGACCAGACTCACGTTGGACAGCTTGGTTAATGGAACAATAGGTTTGAACAAGGAAGAAAGGAGAGCAGCATCACATTAGAAGGTTAACTCAGATTTAAGAAGTAACTGACTGAGGCAGCAGGTGACTGAGGAATGATGAATGGGCAACAATATAAAACAGACACCTTTCATTATAGGGAGAGGAAAACTACTGTTTAAAAGGATATTAAAGAGCAGTTCTTGTGGCTGTATCTCTGCTAGCAACATAAATTAAAAGGTCTGTTGGTACTGGCTTGTGTAAGTAAAGGACTGAAAAATAAAACTGTTGGTTGCATCAGCCACCATTGTTAGCGCCTTCCCAGCCAAATCATCACGTCCTGATTTTTTTTGGTAATGCTTAAATTCTTAAAATATATATTTTTAAACAAAAAAGATATATAACATTAAAAACACAGATGTAAAGAAACAAAACACAGAGTACCACATTCATACATAAGCCACAACAGGGTCATTATCCATAACTCCCTCTCATTCAAATTAATAACATGTCTGCAAAAGAGCATGGAAAAACAAGATGAAAGCTAGATAAATATAGTGTACTGAAATTCTGAGCAAAAATGATGCATTCTCTGCTTGGGCTTCACCTTTCCATTGAGAATGAAGACTTGGAGGAAAAGGAAACAAGTCCATAAACACTTAGCAGTGCCAACAAATAAAACAAAGTACTGACAGAAAAGGACGGCAATATTTAGTCAAAATGTTTAGAAGAAATGCCAAAGTTATGATGATCTGAATATACACATAACTAGTGCCTAATGCTTTTAGATACTTTTAGGGTGAAGAAACAACGTTGACTGTAGAGAATGAGCTGGCACTGAAACAGAACAAAAACAGTGACTCAGAGAAATTGTGTCCTCGCAAAACCTGCAGAGATTCTGGAGGCCCATCTCTAGGTAACACTACAGGAAAGAAGGGTAGGAACATGCTTTTTTTAGCTCACTACGAACAGGCAGATGGACAAAGTCACTAGAGATAGCTGAACTGTTCCAGGTACCAAAGAGACAACTGTGAGAAGCTACTGATATGCTTATTCAGAGCCTGGAAGCAAATGACAAAATGACAATTCACGTATTCAAATATGAGAGAAAACCTTATCTTGTAGGAGCTAATTATCACAGTCTTTTATTTTTTTTTTTATTTTTTACAAGATACTCAGCCAAACAACACATTGTCAGTACTTCAACAAACTACACCAAGTTAGTGTTTACCAGGGCTAGTTTTGATTAAGTAAAGGCAGTCAAACCTTTCCACAGCACATAAAACTGCCAAAACGGCCTTTGACTCAATGACTATATGTGCATAGATAACAACAAGGAAAAGGTCCCATCTGCACACCTGCAAAAGAACTGGATTCTGTGCAGAAAGCTTTTCTTTACAGAAGGCCTCCCTCTGTTCCTCCTTTCTTCATAGATCTCCATGCTGTAAGCAATGTAAATCACATATAGAGCAACGAAGGCTTTGGGCCTGACATCCAGACAAAAATAACATGGAATAGCATTAAAAGCTGCGTTTCAGTGTCCATTTTACCATACGCTGGGGCACAATAACCTCTCTCCGCTCTACCCCAATAAATGTTTTCTGTGTTTGTGGTGATAATTCCAACACTTCCCCTACATACTAGAACGAACTCTGGGTTCTTATACTGGCTACGCTACACAACAGAAAGGAAAAAAAGGAAGATCAATCTGACTTTATGAATTTCTCCCTAATGAGGAACAACATAAAGAGCATTCTTAAACTATCAGTTTATTCTGAACAGGGGCAATGCTGATGAAGATTTTTATCCCTCAGCAGTTACTGCACAGAATAATGAAGGAATGCTACACATTTTTAGAAAAGAGAAAAACATGTCTCTTCTTCTGGAGAAATGAAGGAGTCAGCTGTCCCCATGATGTGAATGAAATGGGCAGCAGCCATGGAGAACATTTCAAAAAGAACATAAAAGGGTGGAGGAAAACAAGGCGACTTGCCACAGGTAGTGCAGCTGAGTTGGTTCTGCAAACCCATTCAGAAATTACACTTTTAGCTTGTCAGCGTGCACTGCCGACAGTGTCTTGGTTCCGATCAGGAGCATTCTTCTGAAGCAACTCTCCCCATTACTTCATTATGTTTCAGCTTGCATTGCAAATTGGCCTCAGAGCACTTGAGCGGGATTCCTTTCAGATGAAACCGAACTGAAAGATGTGCTCCCAGACCTTATGTAATGCACTCCAGCTGCATTGGGCTTCCTCAGACTAGACCAGACCTACTCTCAGGTAAACAAATAACCTCAAACACCTATGTCACCCTAATGTCAGATCCCCTGTGCTGCTCTGCCCTATAGAACTGCTCCCTTTGATCTACACAAGTTGTTAAAATACATGTGCCCTTAGTGTTCCAGACTGGAATCTTTATGCTCGGTCTATCCCAAGTTCAGCTAGGAATAAGTTCTAAACATGTACTGAGGAGTTGGCACAGACTGTACCGAAGTAAATCAGAACAGATATTGTTAAATCTCCAGTAAGTCTTCCTCTGATGTTTGGGTAAGACTCAGAACCCATCATTTCCTTCTGTTATTCTGGTAAAGAGATAGCAGAGAAAGAAAGGTATTCTGGGGAAAAATCAGAAACTTACTCTGTTACTATGTGGTGAAGATTCACAGTACAAATACAGAGCATAAGCAGTATAAAGTGTTTGACATCGTGGCTCAGCAGCACCTATACGGTTTTCTTTCTTCCTTTAAAATTAAATGGCAACAGAGTGCAGTGGCACTGGTATGAAGCTATGCGGTCCACCACCTATGACACTTACACACTTAGCTCAATGCTCAAAAAATATTGGCAACTGCAGCAGAATTACAGCCAGCTTCAGCATATCCAGTGTATCTAGCAGTAAGACTAAATGAAAAATGACTGTTATGCAAATGTCTATAAATATTCACCACCTATTTCAGATATTCAAACAACCATTTCAGTCACCTAAATCTGAAAATGATTAATTTACTATCTGCTTTTTGTTTGTGTGTAACAATAAATAACCAGCAAGTTCCCTGAGGGCTAGGATTTCATGAATCATTAAGCTTGTCACCAGGTGGATGTCTGTCATCAACTACAGTTTGAGAGGCAGAAGACGAGCATAAGGACAGAATTCAGAAAGTTACATGGAAGTGATGCCCAAGACAGAATCAGTGTCTGCAATTTGATCTACAAAGAGAAGAACCATGTTCTAACACAGACATCCCAGCAGTCAGGGAGGCTCAGCTAGGAACCAGGGCTTTCTCACAGCTCTGTGTGAGACTCCACAGAGGAACAAGCGTGGACTAGTTACACTCAGAGAGCATTTGAAATATGAACAGGTGCTACACAAACACGATGTAAGGAACTTAGAGCATCTATTCATACTACTTTGAGCCAAGTGCTACATTTTCTTCCAACCATGAGAAATTGGCTTTGGTTTTAGAGCACAGAAGAGAGAAACACAGAATAAAATCAAAAAGATATTCAAAGACATTTCCCACAGTGTGAAAACTGGATCTTAAATCTGTCCACTAGGGTTGGAAACACAATGAAACAAACCACATTGTTAATTCTACCCTTTAACTTAAAACTTATTGCACCAAAAGGCATGAAAGACATCTTTACAATTACAAGAAGAGAAAATATAATTGAAATGTGCACGTAAAATGTGTGTACATTTTCCTATAGGAGTAATAAACTAAATATTCAACTATCTTTTCCTAATTATTTGTGTACTCTGATACGGTAATAAATACAATAGCACTCACACCTGCAGATTACTCCTGAAAACATTTGCACACATGAAGAATGAGCCATTTCTAAGTCACACTCAATTAAAGCATGATATGATCACCATCAGTTTATACTATAAAACACAGAACAGTTTTATAGAAGAGAATTTGATTTTACTGATAAACCACAGTTCATTCAACATTCCCTGTCTTACTGACACACAAGACTTTGTTGCTGTTACTTTACCTATAAGGCTCTGTCTTCCAGGAACCAGGCTGCTTTGAAAGTAATTTTTCAGCCTGTTACAATGTGATCCATGAACTTGCAGTTACAGCTCCCCAATGGCTAGGCAATGCCACAGCCCTTGCTATAGTTCTGAAGATCAGTCAGCTCCAGTAGCCCTGGGTGTGTACAGGGATAAGAAGCCATTTCTCTCAGCTTCCTTGCTTTTTAAAGCAATTTCTATAATGCATGAGCTGAGTGATAAAGTGAAATGTGCAAAGACAGTCAAAGCTCCACCAACAACCCTGATATTTGTAGTCAGCCCTTAGTAAGCACAAATGACTCCACGACTTTGACACAGAAGCCGTCTGTTTATCAGCTTATAATATTTGAGTATGCCAGACTAAAAGTTCCTATTATCTTAATACAATCTTAATACAAGCCTCATAAACAAACACTCCTAAATTACCACCACCTGCTAGATGACAAGAGCCTAATTTCTCCTCCTCCTCTGAGTATGAGACTCCAGACCTTTTCATGTCTGAGCATACACAATCTGACAGTTTTAAGCTTACATCACAAAACACTGACACGGTGAATATGCCAATTTCAAGATGACTGCCATGAAAACATAAACTGATTGCCATTTAATAAGCTTGTGTTTTCACAGAAATACAATGTGTTATAGATGGATTGTTTCCATGAAAACACATTTAGAAATGAAACAAGTATTTACTCAACACTAAGCCCAGTCATCTGCAAAATACTTAAATAGCTTAGGATTCGTATTTATATTAAATAATTGATGAAGGGTTGATACAACAGCTAATAGAATTGCTTTTGCTTTTTAAAAACTTGAAATATAGATGTTTTTGGAAATGCATTTAAAAGCACCTAAGGACATGAGTGCTGCATTTGGTAATGGCAGAGTAGACAAAGCTAACATCCATTGGTAGACTGGTCTGGGAGAACTGCATTAACCTACTGGCAAATATTCTGATAAGATCCTAGTTCCTGATGTTACTGAAATTAATTCCTGTACAACAGCAGCAAACAACCACATACGGCATGGTGTACCATTTCAGGCATAAAGGAGAAGCTATACCACTTTGCAAAGAACAGAATGAACCTAATCTTCTGTCTCTAAAACCAATGGCAGTATTTCTACTGACTCTGAAGAATACCCAATTTTCCACTTTTCTTGTTTCCAACTTTTTTGTTGCATAGATATTCCTACACAAAGCATCTCAGAAGTGTGTTTTTGAAAGAGACAAAGAACTTCAGCTCTAATCCTACTTTAATCAGGACATGCTTAGCTTGATGCATGTGGGTAATAGTGTGCTGAGATATGACCTCACTGGAAGGAAGATGAAGTTTAACAGCTTTAATGTATCAAACGCAAAGTCTGCCGTCACTCAGTTCCTGTTGCCATTCCTTTATGCACAATTTGGTCACCACCTACTTCAGCTGAAGCTTCAGTGCCTCTTCTTACCTAGCAGATGCAAATATGTCAAATCTGCACATAACATGTTGGACAATACCAACTGAGTCCTTTCCTTTTTGTTTTGCTTCTCCTTTCCTTTTATTGCTCTCTCTCTCAAGCTCTAAGAGTAACAGCAATCATAATAGAAATCTAACCTCAAAACTGTTTGGAAGCAAATGTGTGGCAAACACACAAAACCCATCGAAGGAGCTGTCTAGTAAACCACTCAGTGATTCTAAACTGGAAAACAATAGAAGCTAAAAGGAGAAAAGATGAATTCGTGCTAAAACTATTTAAATACTCAATTAAAAACTTTTTTTGTATATTTTTTTATTATTTTTTTTTAATACAGCAAGGAACTAACCTAATAAAGGGAATGTCTATTTTGGGGTATGTTATTCAAAACCAGCATACTGGTTATTTATTTATTTTTGCTTTGTGCAAATTACATTTGCACTTTGTTAATTTATTTAGAGGTAGCGCTTTTGTTTTAATGACAAGTACCTAGGAGAAAGAATTTGGGTGGGATTAACAAAAAGACAGGAAAGAAAAGAGGAAGAATGGAATCATACTAGTTCTACAAACTTTTGTAGAGGATATTGAAGTTTCCCAGCAATTGCCCCACCAGCAGGGGCAGTCCATGTCAAACTAACAATCAAATTGTAACTGCTAAATAGACCTTTCGGTTCTCACAAGGAACACTATGAAGCATAATCTGGAGGCTTACCATGCAAGTGCCACTATTATATATGCACACCAGTTCTGACACAGAAGAACACTAAAGATTTAATGGAAAACCTAAGCCCATCCATTTTACAATAGAAATAAATATGTCAATAGTCTTCTGTTGATTATTCTGGACATACAATAAAATGTCAATCACATTCTTAATCTCAGCTTGGTGATTTCAAGAAAAGGAACTCAATAGCTTGAGTCAAGAACATAAGTAGCTACATATAAGCCATCTTAGCTTGGCACTTAGAATGCAATACTGCTTACCAGGCTGGTAAGCAGTATTAGTCAGTCTAACTTCTGATTTCACTGGAGTGAGGAAAGCAGTCTATCTACAAAAAATTCAATAGGCTCCTACCTCAAGCGACCATCATACAACCTCCCTTCTGATGACAATGAAAAGTAGCAAATTAATATGCAGCAAAGGGAATTTTCCTGGCAAACTGGGAATTACAGGTATTAGTTTCACAAGGAATATTACTAAATTGGCAAACCCTATGTTCCCAGGTCAAGGTTCTCTGTGCCTGTTTTCTAAAGTTCCCTCTGTTAGAAATGGCTGGGGATTTTCTGGTGACATTGTTCATTTTGAAATATGAGCTTGTCAAAGATGAAATATTCTACAGGAACGTACATTACGACTTCATCAAGGACAGGATTTTGTATCAAAATCTACTCTCAGAACAGCTGACAGAAAGGTGGTGAAGTTGCTCTAGCACGACATGGAATTATAAAGTTCACTGCTTTGTTTCTAGCCCAGCTCTTAAAGCCAAGCCATCACCACCTCATGTGAAGGACTATTCACTACTCACTGTGTTAGAGGTGGTTTTTTGTTTGTTTGTTTGTTTTTTTTTTCCTTAAATCTTCCTTCTGAAAATTGCTGAAAAACCCCAAACTATTTCAGTGAAATATTTTTTGAAGTATCAGAAAGTCTGCTCAACAGGAAAACAACACTGAATGAAGTTTTAGTGCTCTTTATGTCCTTAAACAGCATGTAAAGTCGCATTTTTGGATGACCACTTCTATTTCAAGGACCATAACTCTGGAGTAAGTTGGCAGTGTAGGGGGAGAAAAGGAAAAAGGGGTCAGGCTGAAAGAAATGTTAAGAGTTTAAACAGGAAACGTGCCTTATCTGTAAAAGCTGTCTTTGCAGCCAGCAAATATCACACCTACATATCAGTTAGGTAACAGTAACAAAGATAAGAAAACAGTTTCTTCAGACAAACATTTGTGGGAAGGATGGTTATCAACTGATGACTCTATCTAAAAGGAAATCACAAAATGGCTCTGGTAATACACTGGCGTTCTGAAACCAGAGGTTTCCCTTCCCCTGTTGCACAGAGATTAAGTAAAGCCTAATTTGAATTTCCAGAAAACTGCGAGTATACCACCACTGTTGTGAACTGGCTTTTGAAGTCAGTGGTAAATACCTCAAAAAAAAAAAAGAAAAAAAAAAAAAGAGAGGAAATATGCTTTAAGGGTGTGTCTGCTCTGTTGTTCAGCAAGTCATATTGTTACAGCTTGCTGAATCTGATAGCATATGTTAACCTTAAGCAAGAAGCCTTTACACACACAGTGGAAGTTAAACCAGATAGCAAAAAGGTCTCATAACAGCATCAGCTCTTCCAGCAAAGTCATCAAGCTCTTTGCCAAGGCTTCAAGTCTAGTTAACACTTCACATCTTAAATTTACTGCTTAGGTTTTTGTTTGTTTGTTTGTTTTTGTTTTTTCTTTTCAATAATTCACTGAAGGTTCAGTTCTATTTCCATTCAAGACGATGTTTTTTTTTTACCACTAATAGCAGTAAGTTAAAGACAGAAAGCCTGAAGTCTCAGATGCAATCCCTTAAACTCCTAGTTTCTGTTTAGGTAAGATCTACTAGTTTGATAAAGCGAACAGTAAACCCCAAACCAGACAACAGTAATTCAAGGTAAGATGACTGCATTGGTGCTCTACACCAAATCTAGACTGTGGAGCTTTGGTGTTTAACTTACAGTTGCAAGAGTTAAAGTACCGAAACATATTCACACTGGAATTTAATGACGTTCAGACTGGAGGATGTAATTCTGATACTTACGGACTTTTTCTGTCTCTTTATGCACATTTAAATATATTTACCAAAAAGTAATTTCAATATTGTGATGCTTATTTCAATGTGTACGAATAGGCACATCTGTATTTGCAAAGTCAAGCATATTTTAACTATGTTTTCACAGTGCATATACAGTTGATTGAATGGAAATCATTATGGCATTACAGAAAAATTATGTGTTGCTTCGTTGTATCATGAAAGCAGCTGTAGTTCTTCTGCTGTTTTAAATTAAAACACAATAGGAAATTAAACAACTCCCCTATACTAAAATAACACCAGGCACCACGTTTTCTGGAACTAGTCTTCTGCCTGAATGAAGAATTTTGCATATGCATTTTCTATATCATCATCAGTTAGGTAAGCTGATGACCATCTTTCCAGCTCTCATACAAATTACCAATGCAAATACAGACAGCATTTATGTACTCTGAAACTAGACTCAAAGTATCTGCCACTACCTTTTGAT
The DNA here is from genome assembly GCF_011077185.1 of Oxyura jamaicensis. NCBI lineage: Eukaryota > Metazoa > Chordata > Aves > Anseriformes > Anatidae > Oxyura > Oxyura jamaicensis. Next base: position 6,418,569 of record NC_048902.1, read on the forward strand.
CCATTACTCAAATATTGTAAAACCCAAGAATCACCCACTCTCCTTTTTAACCATAACTTGCATCAGGATTCTGTTCAACCTCAGGCTAATGTCTTTCCATTCATGCTTTTCAACTCCAAACCGGAGTTGCTCAAACTGACCCACACTGCTCTTTGAGATTTTTTGTCCTTTTTAGGTGAGCATTACCAACTATACTTCATTATATTAGCAGACTTTTTAAAATAGTGGTTTCACAAAATATCACCATTTGTTGGTAAGTTTAAAAACAAGCCGTTCAGTATGAGCTAGAGTGACTAACTGATCTGCCATAACGATCTGCCTTATATGTTTTCGGCATGAAACTGTGTCCATAACTGGGGTTAAAATTTTAAATAATTTCAGATTGATCCTCTCAGATAAAAGCTGCAAGAGCTTCCAATATTTTTACAGTCCTGAAAAGGTTAGACATCAATGTAGATTAAAAAGTCCTTTTCAGGTTCCAACAGTTGTTTCAGAATGGTGACTGCAAAAGTCTAGCAATGCACTGTCAAATAAATGAGTCTATTAGGAATGATGGAATCAGTCACTGGTTTCAAAATTCAGATAATAAAATGTGCTTTTTTGGGATCAGATACCAACCTTGGAGAAGTCCGTATGACAGCTTGCTTTAGAATCATTAGAATTCAGCCTTACTACAACAAAAATGTAGTACTGTCTTATAAGAAACAATGTCATGAAGTGAAATGACTGTGAGCAGAGAGCTCTAAGGACACTCTTCTCACTGTATTGAAGAAAGGTAGCAGTCCTATTGTCCAGAGGAATAAAACATGTACCTTAAGAAAAAGGCTTTGACTTTTGATCTTTGAACACACTTGACCCAAAGATCACATTTTAACCCTAATTTTATAGTTGTGCAAAACCAAATACCTTGCTGTATTTAGCGACAATCCACTCACAGAAACAAAGACTTACCTTTCTGTAAAGACTAAGGTGACTTCAAGAAACAGTTCAAATTAGGTGGACCAGTCTTGCACCAAGTCTGGTCCCACATTAATGAAGTGAGAGAAAGCCTCCCCTTAACTTCAGATGAAATTGAATCCGTCTTTGTTGCGCACTGGAACAGGCTCCCCAGTGAAGTAGTCACTGCACCGAGCCTGTATGGATTTAAGAAACGTTTGGACTGTGCACTAAGTCACACGGTCTAAGCTTTTGGGTAGACCTGTGCGGTGCCAGGAGTTGGACTTGATGATCCTTATGGGTCCCTTCCAACTCGGAATATTCTATGATTTCTATGTTTTGGAGAGCATGACCATCTTTGTTTAGTAAGGATAATTATCTCTTAGGAACCTATTCCTAAGTATGTGCTCAGAAGGCTTTCAGTGTGTTGATATTCCTCAGTATGTATAGTTAGAGCTACCTAGACTCAGACTGTTCAGAGGCAAACTATGCTACACTGTACTGTGTTCAGCCTGGGTGATCCACATATTAAAGAAGAAAGTCATGAGCAACAGCACTTCTTATTTGTTTTCACAGTGGTTGCATTGTAAAATACCCAAAGTGCAAAAACAGATTTAGAACAAGAAAGGAACATTCATTCTCTATCAGATGACAAACGAGTCACTGGCATAGTATTTTGTGTGGCAGGGAATAAAAGTTACTGATCGATGGTGACAGCAACTGAAACAAACTTTTTACAGGTGTGTCTTCAAAGTTGAATTAAAGGTACAGTATCTAGCTGATGCTGAACAGGTTTTCTTTGGCTCACAGGGAAAAAAAAATCAAGTATAGCAGTAGTTCTGTAAAAGTTTTGAACAAGAGAAAAGCCCTAGATAGTTGTCTTAGGATTCTTCAGCAGGGCAAACAGTGCTTCAAGGACAAGTAGGAAAGTAGCTGCTATTTGAGGCAACTTCATTATAAAATCATTTTTAATAAGCTATCTGAGCAAAGAGAGGGAGTGCTCTTGCAGAGAAGCCCCCAAGGGATCTTAAGGCTGCCCAGTAAAGTTATTAGGAGGTTACACACAGGGGACCAAACAGCTATTTTACTGGCCTCAGGGGACAGGGTTTAGTTTTCACCTGTTCTCTTTAGGCCTTGGCACTAACAGCAGATCCTGTTAACCATCAATATTCTGCAGCCTCCTATCTTGTGAGGAAAAGTGTCATTTACTTACTTCAGCTGGGACTCAAAACACAGGAAGTAGACTGTGCAACTCATGTAGTAATTATAAATCAGATCAAGAAAAAAAAAAAAAAACACAACTTATTTTCCCTTTAATACAATTAAACAGAGTAACTAACATACCTCAAGAAATCAATAGCAGTGAGACTACTGGTCATATACTGTACTGGTAACAAGGTCGTATACCATACTGGTAACAATGAAAATAGAGAAAAACGGAAATTCAGGTCTTGGGTTCAATTAAGCTGCAGACCTTACTATGCTTGTAGAACTTGGGTGAAAAACAATTCTAGGATATTTGAACATCTTAAAAGCAGAAGAGCTGTCTCATGTCCCAAATCATCCTCTCAGGTGCTAAAAGAACACCGCTTGTTAGAAATGACTTGGAGATATCAAGGACCTCATTTAGGAAAGGATCTCTGCTCACGACAGTATTAAGAGCATGCCTACACCGAAAGAACAAGGCACTCTTTTTTGGGATTGTTGTGGTGCAGCAGCAGCACTCCAAGCTCCGGAAAGTCTCAGGGACTTATCAGGACTATAGGTACCTACTGAAACACCTATTGAACTTTATGCCAAGTCCAACATCTGAGCTTATCTAACATAAAGACAAATTTATCTCCCTATGCTCTCTAATCAAACCTATAATTCAGCTGCACCATAAGCTTGAAACATGAATTGACCACTTAGCCTGAATTTCAGCCTCATTTAAATACAGACCTAAGATACTTCTCTAGACCAAGGCCTACTACATGAGTAGTATAGGAATCAATACAGAGCGTGATGTGGGAATGAAGGCAGTTGTGCTTGGTGTGGAATACCACACCGGAGACCAGATATCCCTTCAGACAGCAGAAGGGGTTGGTCTACTTCCACTCTTTGACAACAAAGATGACAGCTCTTCTTGCAGATGGCTTTCGTTTGGTGAAAAAGATTCAAAGCATACAGTCCCTGCTTAATTCTCCATTAGGAGTTCTTGTCTTTAAAATTAGTGGCTAACTTTGGAAACATTTCCAAAGTCTGAAATAAAGAACAAATATCTTGCATAGTGTTACAAAGGAGTCTTAATCTATAGAAGGTTTTGGTAAAACTATTATTTCTTAAATCTGGTTATACTCTGGGTTATAAAAATACAAAATATACAGTGTTGAATATAATACCAAAGTACATTGGATATAATACAATACCAAAGCACATTGAATATAATACAAAGTACATTTGTATTCCAGGTAGAGATAATAAAGGATGAACAAATGAGTCCACAGATCACTAATAGTGACTTTCTTACTGTTGTACATATCACAATGGAATCAAATAAGTATAATTGCAAGGCACTGTTTCTGCCAGTATCACACATTAACAGGCAGAGGAACAAAATAAAGAGGGAAGCATCAAAACTTGTGGTAGTTCAGGGAGTAGATGACAGTAACTTTGTGCAATGTGAAAGTTCACACCAATCCTGACCAGGTCCTGAGAAGGCATAGCTGTCCTGACCTAATTCTACCTCAGGAAGAAAGGTGTTCTGTATACGTGTTTGAGATGAAGCTGAACTTCCCAACAGCTTAACTGATCAGAGAATGAGATGCATCTTTTTGTAGAGGCCTTTCATGTCTGACTCTGAGACAGAGACTCAGCAGAGAACAGTGTCAAAAAATAATAATAATAATAAATCAATTACTAGTAAGATAAATCCTTATCCACAAAGGCACAAGAGGACCAGACTGGATTGATAGGTTTTCATCTTAAATTTCACTGAAAAGTCCTTCTTTCTGAAAACTGATCTAGTTGAAGTACCTCCTACTGAGGTACTTGGCTATCCATCCCTGGGACTGCCAAAAGAAACATGCTTTTTCTCTCCAAATGATAATGTCATAGTCAAGTGCATGAAGTAGGCTGCTGAGTTTTGGACTTAGCTCTCAAAGGGCTACCTGTATGTTGACAGTGATCTGTAGGTGTACTCTCACTGAAAAGTTAAACCCAATGAGCTGTCCCTAATTTGAAGTAGCAGCTGGGTTAATGCAGTCCATGCTAGAGAGCCCCAAACAGGTCCCTGCCTCTTCAGTCATGCTCTGCTCACAGGTATGCCAGCAGGACTAGGCTAGGGATCTTAATTCTTTTTTGCAGCACAACATTGTACCAATCTACGAGCTTCCTCCAGAGGTCTGTGGGAGTACTTGTATAGCCTTCTGAAGACAGATAGAAAATTGTGCAAATATATGGTGCTTTATTCTATCTTAAAAATGTCAGGGAAGCAAATAACTCAATGCACCTGTATCTCCATACAGATAGGGACTCCAGCTACGTAATCAAACTCCTCTGAAGCCTTTGACTGGGGTTCACTGAAATTCAAATAGTGAGAGAAAGAAGGTTCCATAACATCAAGCTTTCATTACAGTGTTAGCCTTCTGGGTACACAAGCAGGAAACAACTCCTCACTCTTATAGTAGTCAAGTCAAACTCTTCTAAGAAAGTCAGTGTCTAGACTATAAAAGTGGTCTGAAGAAAAAGAAGGTGATTTATTTGTGTGACAGTTCTGAGACACAAGTGGTGTAGTAGAGGCTGTCACACTCATTGCATGAAATATGGCAAGATTTAAGAGTAAGATGCTGGAGGTGAAATACTGCATGTCATGGCTGACGGTCCTTTACAGTGCTTGGTTCCCCCAGAATTTCAGATCTTTATTATCACTGATGCAATGACACCTGTCTGAACTTGTGAAAAGGCTAAAGCTACGTATCTAAGCTATCTACTTGTCTATTCAGAACATGAAACATGAGAGGAAGAAGTTGTATTATGAGTATTAGTTCGAATTATATGTCTGGAAAAGAATCTAAATGTCAGTCTTACCTTTCTCCAGTCAAAAGAGAACTGCAACACCAAAAGTCCCCCTTTGTACAGAAGATGGGATAGGGTTTTGCCTCTAATATCTGACTTCACTGGTCTAAAGGTTATATAGGATGGGTAACTTAACAAATCAGCATGTGAGCCCAAGAAAGAATAGTTCTACAAATAGACAGAAGGTAAGAGTTTTTACTTCTAAAGTCTGTTTAATCCACTGAGTGAAAAAATGCATTTTTGGGTGGACAAAATTTATTCTCATTAGTGCTGCTTGAAAGCAGCAGTATTGCACTCCCTGTTTAAAAATGACAGGTTTTGTAATGCTCAAACTCTGATACAGAGAGGATGTAGGAAAGCAGCAAATGAAACAATACTTGGATAAAATTGGTTGTATCAGGAAGAGTAAAAATCTCTTGGGTTATATTTAGCTTGTTACATTATGAGAGAACTATGTTTTTTCAACACCATAGTGCATGTGCAGGAATACTGAACTTACATTTCATCCAGAAATGACCTAAGCACTCACTAGTCAGCAGCCCCCTAGTTCAACTTCAGCTGACAGAGCACATTTGTCAAAGACTAATGCCAAGAAGGGGATAAAATATACCCCAAATCTCAAACAAAACCAGGAAGAACTCAGGTAGTGGACTGAGAACACCACTGTTTTCAAAACCTGTACAATGAAAACGGGTATTCGGATGAAGTCTGAAAAGGATTAATCCAATCCTTTAAGTGCATAATATATCAAACTTTCTAGCATTATACTTCAGTAATTCAGTTGAAAGGCTGTTACAAATAAGTGCTAGTTTATAGTCAGTCAACATCCTCAGATGCTGTACATGGTAAACTTGGAATATGAGTACCTCACCCAGATTTCTAAACGGTAATAAAGACAACACACATAGATTTCACGAAGTGTTTGTGGGAATGTTTTTGAAATTTGTTTGTAGAAATCCCACTCTGCGTACCATGTTTTGGGTGTATTATATATATGCTAATGCAGAGTGATATGTAAACTCTAGACACAGAGACTTGATAGATGAAAACATTCTGCTTGTCACTTGCAGTTGTTGAGCTCTATGACTCAGCAACTCAGATGTTAATCAAAATCTTTGCATTTAGGTTTTTATGTAAAATTGGACTTTTTTCAAGTTATTCCAAAACCAAATATTGATATCTACTTTTTGTATTCAACATTTTTTTTCTAATAAGGAAAAAATGTTTATCGTGCATATTGTCAAAATACCAAACATGCACAATTTACATCAATTCTTTCTCTATGAGAATTTATCGTAACAGGAATGTATTCTAAAAGACTTCCAACCAGAGCTGAATAAACCTCATATAGATTTGCTAGCAAATGTAGCCTACATTTTCATTATGGCAATTACAGCATATTGCTCCTTCCATTTTAATCCCTTCTTAATGGGCAAGCTTATCTTCCTGTTATTAAGGGAACCTTCTTGTTCATGCTTCAGCAGTTGCATGAAAACTGATTAACAAATTGGGGAACTACTCTTAGACAGTTCCCGTAGAATAGCATAAACATAGTTGTCACTTAATATAGAAGATGACAGAAGATGCTGGGACCCTAATTTCTTTCTTCACTAGATTCAAGGCCATACCTAGTGAACAGCAGCTAACCACCTAACAGAACTGTTGAATACACCTTTTTGTCATAATGAACCTCAAGCACAGCATCCACTGAGATAGGTGTAATGACAACATATTATCAGGGGTGGCAGGGCTTGACAACATTCCTGTGCTCTTTAGATCTGTGGTTACTATTTAATTTTGCCTACAACAATTACTGAATATTGGAACTGGAGACACGACTCTTACAGCAGGTCAGTCAATGGCACTGCCATTCACAAAACATGGGGCGGTTTCAGCTGATTTCCAGGTGGAATGTTACACACCACCGTGTACAGTCACTGGCCTCTGTACAAGAGAGGCCCAAGCCTGAGCTAGCACAAATACTGAGTTACTTACCACCTCTAGAGAGGGTGGTCGCTCCAGGCCAGGGTTGAGCTCATGGGCAAGGCTGTGCAAGGAAGCTGTCTGTACAATGCCTGGCCTGCGGATATACAGAGGACTTCAGTCTCCTGTACTGTTAATCTCAGTCAGCATGAGCTCAAATATTTACTAAAAAGGGTCACATTCTGCTCTCAGACACCTATCTGTAGCTCTCAGTAAGGTTGATGGAAACCATATATGCATTCACCCAAACAGAAGCTGACCTTAAGAATACATTAGGGACCAAGCCCACCTAACCAGAGGACTATCAAAGGTTGGTGACATTTAACATTTGCTTCAAAATTCATACCGATCAACTTCTCATTTGAAACTCTTATATCAAGCAACTCTAATTTTTAAAATCTCTGATGGGAGATTTCACAAGTGGCGTACAATATCAAGTCAGATTTTTCATTGCATGAGTATTTTAAAAACAGGAATGAAATAGGAATATTAACATAAGACACTTTATGACCACTTCAAGCCTATGAAGTCACAGTAAACATATTTAAAATGCTTAACCCTGTTAAAATGCATTGTAAATCTGTAAATTTTGTGCAGCCTACCACCTGTTTTATTAGTAAGCCCTCAAAGGACTAGCAGCTTCAACTTCAACTTAATGCTATTTGAGATCCTGGGCAAGCACAATTCCTGCACTGCCAGATTTCAAAACCTTCACAGTATCAGAAGAATCTCAACATACCTCCTTCAGCTACAAATTGTAACATTTTCTTGGCATTGTGCTTTTAACTCACTGTAGAGTAGATGAGATCCGATTCCCAATAATGTTTTCTTTGAAGAGGATTCAGAATAAATGCACATGTAAGTAAATGCATGCATCCACATCCATTTCCAAGGTTGCCATTTATGAAGACTGTTTATATAGTTGAGAGCAAAACAATAACCATCTTATTTCCATGAAGAACTCCTTAAGCACAAGCACAGAATGATCTGTCTTACAGATTAACGCATAGGGACAGAAAACTTGCAATTTAATAATTTATTTTCATGTGAAATGATGTTTCACATAAAAACATACTGCTTCAAATACAACATACATAGAAAATTATAACCATTCTAACCACCTGTGTTTTCTAGATATATTACTCACCAGCTCGCTGTAAGGTACACAGACTAGAAAACAAGGAATTCTGTCTTTTGTCTTCATATCTTTCTTTTTCTGCCCTTGGCCTTGACACATAAGCACATGCGCACACACACACACAGAGTACAGTCATTTAGATGACATTTCAGGCCAGGACTGGAACCAATCTACAGCAGAAAACCTGCCAGCATTTTTAAAATGGAGCCTTCTCAAGACAAGACATACACCTAGCAGAGCCACAGCACTGCCTAACATGAATTCCATTCATTAAAGAATACCAAATCAAAAGATATTACTTACATGTATGAGTCTTCTTTGTTACAGAAATACCTGTAGGGAAGAAACAATCCCAGTGTTAGCAAAATGACCACTGTGTAAATTCTTTTGAGATTTATTTCATTGTTACACTATTTTATTTCAGGCACACAGCTGCCACTACAAAAGAAGAATGAAAATTGCATTTTATTTTTTTATTTTTTTTATTTTTTTTTTGTTAGAGAAAGAAGCAGCTCCCTTCTTTGCATGCAGGTTTTAATATTACATTGTCTCTTTACACTTCCTCAATGAATGTTTCAACACATAGCAATTACATTTTGTTTTTGGCGTGTTTATCTACCTGACTTTCTTCTAAAACAGAAGCTGATGCAAACCACGGATATTGACAACACTACGGAAGATCCATCTTACCTCACATGGTTAACAATTTTACCACACTCATGTGATGTAGCACGGATGAACCTACCCAGAGAGAACAGGCACAAACAGTACAATTTATTTGCTATGTTATTAAGTTCTAGTACTTCTTTGACTGCCAGCTGTGGCCTATGCTCATCGAAACCAAATGAAAAGCTCTCTCATTGATACGAGCATTACTTGCCATAATTCCAAGCTCGATGCAAGTATCTCCAAACTGTTAAATGTATACTTTTTTTCAGAAGTAATAAAGATGTTTTTATGCTAGACGGGCATGTGATGGCAATCGTCAATGATGGTCTAGTGCCAATGAAATGCGAGAGGCATTTTAAAGAAAATAACACAATGAACAGAGTGAGGCAAAATTCATAATACCAAATAAAGATAAAATTAACTCTGTTAAATGTCATTGGAATTCATGCTTGAATACAAACAATGTTGTCTTCACTTTAGCAGATAACTAGTGCCGTACTCGGACTCTGCAGAATTTAAGCTTCACTTTCCCTGGGGGGAATGTTATGAGAAGAGTAAGAAGTTACTGGAAGCAGAACAAGTATTTGAAATATTTCATTTATGATTAAGGCCAGTAATGAAACTTTGGAATTGGAATCACTTGGCTTTCTATTTATTAGAGAGAGAGACCTCCTTCTCCTTTAACCACCCTCTTGCAAAAACAAATCACTATGGAAAAAGTAGGCTTCTATTTCAGGCCTTTTACTGTGTCACACAACATCTCAGGGAGACAGCAAGAACTTAGGAGGAGTCAGAAGAATGTAGATATCTTATCTGCAAATTTATAGAACTTACTTCTAAAGCAGTTTTCAAAGTAATCCTGATTTTGTTATATATCTAAATCCATACTGCCAACCCAAATATTTAGATATCAAGTTAACATAAATGTCATGAGATTTTTTTTGGTTTAATTGTATCTGTATTGCTATCGGCCTTTTGGATTTGAATCACCAAGTTCTGCGAGTGTGAGCACTGGAACCTTTCTTTTCCACTCCAAATAGAAGCTGAATCTCCAGGCTTTAGGAAAAGGTTCTGGGCAGTTAGTTCCTTTGAGTAGTTTTGTAAATGGCAGACACTGGGAAGCAGTTTACAAAAATCAGACGACTAGGTCCTGATTACGTATGTGTATCGACTTAAATCTGAAAGGTCCCAGCCAAATCTCCCCATTTCTCATTCTAGGAACCCTAGAGCCAGGATAAACAAAAAGAACAAAAGGAAAACAAGCATAACAGAAAGAAAGCCATTCAGTTACAGAAGTAGCTACTACAGGCTGCAAATTCATTCTGTAAAGCAGGATTTTGTAAGGGCCAGATTTCTCAGATTTTCATTCCCATTCAGTCATGCCTGGGTGGCTCAGAGTAGTTGGCCAGCTGTATGTGTAAAGGAGGTGACTGTTACTACAGGAGTGAGAAAAAGCAGAGACATGAAGTAACTAAGGCAAAGCCGGAGAAAGGCCAGTTAAAGTGTGCTTTTTGCCATATGCAGTCTTCCCCTCAGGTTTTTCTCAAGGTCTGCCTTACTCTTTAAATTTGAAATGACAGCTGTCATTAGAACACTTGTTCTTCTACCAAGGAAGAACATTTTCCCTGTCTTCTTGCGTGACTGCTGAAGAGCATGCACAGCTCTCCGCAGTATTCATCATGAGGAACGGTCCCAGTACTTCCTTGGCAGAAGCACCTGCCCCTGTCCTAGCTTGCCTAGCCAGCTCCTACAATGTTAAGGACGTTTCACTGAACAGGACATGCAGAGGGAAAAGGTCTTTAATCTGAACACCATTTGCAAAACTTCCTTTCCCAACACCAGTGCTAATGAATTGATACGTCAGTGCTCTTTCAGCATTATGGGAGCCATATGTGTACTTTTCTCAGAAAATAATGCTTTCTGTAAAATCACTTTGAACAGAAAGTGCTTATGCTGTCACTTCTGATTACTCACAGCCTCTTCACAATGGGATTTGCCACAGCACAAAACAGACTGAGCTGTATTCACCGGCTGAGGGACTACTTTCCCCGATACATGAAACAGTGATGGAAATATTAGCGTTTATGTTTTTTTTACTTTATTTTTTAAATATGAAATGAGTGGTGGGTTTTTCCAATCATATGTTTCCACAATAATTACTGATTACCATCTGATAAGGCCTTTTAGCTGTTTTATGCAGATATTTTTAGATAACCTTTTATAAAAACATAGAAGTAGGGTTTGGTTGTTTTTTTTTTTTTCTTTTTAAAAAAATTATTATTTATTATTATTTTTTATATCATCATCATAATTACACTTTTAAATTAAAAAAAAAAAAGTATTTTGCTTTGAATTGAATTTTTGTAAGTGATTAATTGTGATCTGGTGGAACCAGGATAAATGTTGCCAGTGAGTTCAACAACATGAGATTTAAATCAATCAGGAATCTTCACTTATGTTAAAATTAGTCTAACTTTTGGTTCTAATTTATGAATTTCCAAGAAGCTTTCCCTGTCACAGCAGTAACTATAAGCAACTGGAAAATGTAAGGAAAAAAGTACTGGCATATCCAAACAGTTACTCAGGTTAGATGCACCACAGCTAGTGCTTTAAATACCAACTATGCAATGCATTTCTACCTCATTGCAATCTGGTTTAGCCTTAACGCAGGAGGTCGAGGACTGCCAGTCAGAACATCTGAGAAGTATAATCATCTCCCAGAAATTACTATTTTATGAAGAAAACAGTCTGAAAGCTACTTCATGTAAGAAAGGGGAGTTGCATGAGCTTTGGCTTCCTTCTGGTCTGTGCTAACTCCCACTTACATAAATGTCCGTATGACTTTCCAGGGAGTCGTATCCTACAAGTCTTATGCAGACAACTCCACAGTGCTTTTGAAATTGACAGGATCTCTTGAGAAGCTAATTCTGCAAGTTCAACATACTCAGCAGTTTTCTTCACAGGACTGGGCACGATTAACTCGGATTACTCTTGTTCGTAAGATTTTTGGGACTGGACCATAGATTTACATAGATTTGAGTGGACATTAAATAATAAAACCAAACCATAATACACAGCTGAAAAACAAAGATGTATTTATTTTTGTGGAATGGAGTGCAAACAACCTGCTGATTCCTTTCATAAGGTGATTTAATGTAAAATCCCATTTTTTGAAGTTTATTCTCCTATATATGGCATCATTTCAAAAGATGACATAATTGAGTAATGTGTCACCACTTGCCATTATTAGCACTATCCTAAACTGCCAGCTTTTGATTCTATAACAAATAAAAAATAGAATTAAAATAAAACATAAAATAAAACAGGGCAAGAAACAACCCTAACTTCAGTGCAGCAAGACTTCCTGACTTAACCAACTAGACTTCAAAGTAAAGCAAAGGAAATGTCATGAAAATACCACAATATATCACTGCCGTGGTTATCAGTGAGTGAAAGTTTCAGTATTACAGTTATCACAGAAATTATCACTTCAGCAATGCAATTTGACATTCCTGATCAACACCAAATCTTAAACAAATTAACTTCTTAGATATACTTTTCATTGTTGCTATGCAGTGCTCTTTGCAATAACAATCAATTTTTTTAAATGAAAAGAATTCATACCACATTGCCTTTCCCCCTCCCGCCTACTGCATTTAATTTGCCATGATGGGTGATATTTACAAAAAGAGCTTTCCGTATGCAATGAACTTTGAAAAGAGTATCTACCAACAGAGACAGGATATTCTTTTGCAAGCGGTTAGCCTGACTGACCTTCACTAGCCAACTTCAAATAGAGATAACAATGTCTTCAAGTACAAAAAGAGACTCAGATATTTTATACATCATAAGCTATTTCTCACAGTTTCCCATCCAAATAGAGAGGCATAACGAAACGCTGCTTACTCTGAACCCAGATCCCTGCTGCTGTTGTACAGTTGTCAACTTTCTGTATTTCAAGGGGAAAACATACTTTGATGTACAAAACGATAAGGAAAAAGTCCCCTGTCTGGCAGAATACATTACTCTGCAAAATATCAAAGGAGAATATTCTTGAGAGCAATTTTCTTAAACCTCCAGGAAAACTGTTCCCCAGAAATTTATATGGATAAAGACATGTGTTGCTGGCAAACCTAGTGACTAACTTCAGGACATATGTTAAACACCACTGTGTTTCCTTCCTTTTGTAGAGTTTGCTTTGCTGTTTGTGCCATAAATCAAATGATTCTCATTAGCCTGATGACAGTATATGGCTGTAAGATTGTCTACGTATATGACGCTTCCCGCGTGTGTGTCTGTGTGTGTGTATAAATGTTTTACTTACTTCTAACCTCCCCCAAAGCCAGCACCGTGGCTCTAGTATATTCTGGAACTTAGCACTTTTGTGACACATTGTAAATCTTTGGAAAAAAAGATTAAATTTTTAAACTCTATGCCTCCTGCCTAACATACTGTGTAAAATCAGAAAGAAAATGTATTACAAGCTTGGATCCCACTGCGTTCCATCCTGTCACTCCACTTCTTTTTTACTTTGTCACCACACAAAGCTAGCAATTAAGGTGGAAGATTATATGTAACACTTGGGCACTTGCAGAGAACCTACCAAAGCAGAATAATAGATCTGAGTGTATTCAGACAGGAGTTCATTCTTATAGAAACTTTAAAAAGGGTTTATTTTAAGTCTGTATGGATCTCTGGCTTGAAGAAACTTTGTGGTCTTTATAGGCACTGTTTATAGTGACCACGGTAAAAAATAATGTGCATACAACTATAGAAAATACAACTCAGGTGGATTTAACCAAAGAAAATGTTGCAAAACAGTGTCCTTGTCTAGGACAAAAGAGCCATTAATGACGATCAGCACGTATTACTGAAAGTGCTCCAAGTAGTTTTAGCACTTTGTTTCAAAAATTGTTAACGGATACTAATGTTTATAGCTCACTCAAAAGAGAAACAAATTATGTGCTAAGGTAGCAAGTATCAAGGACAACATACACAAGGTACGATAGAACTATAGTACCTACGCACTAGGACTATAAGAACAATTAAAGTTTCTATAATTAGGAAAAAAAGTGTTTTTTTTTTTTTTTTTTTATAAAAAAGAAATTTGAAATAAGTTATATATATATATATATATATATATATATATATACACATACACATATATATAATAATAATCCAATATTCCACAGGCTTATTCACAGCTTTTACTGATTGGGAAAGAGTTCACCATCTGAAACAAGTTTTTCAGTCAGCTCTAGATCATGCATCTGTTACAAAGTCCACGAGAATACACCAAGGTCCTAGAAAACAAGACTGACCTAAATGTTTCAGTCAGAAAAAAAATAAAAATAAAAAATGTTGTTTTCCTAATATTCACAGCTGTTTCTTATACCTAAATCCTATTTTTCAGAATTCTATTTTTGAGTTTTTCTAGTCCTACTCCTAGAATCATATGGTTATTTCAGAGTTAGCTACATATATATATATATATATATTTTAACTTTCTGCTCAAATATGGATACAGGATATTTGATGAAAAGAGATTAAAAACCAAGTTTTCTTCTTCCTCCTCCTCCTCCCCCCACCCCTTTTTAATGTATTATCCTTACTTTACTGACAGATGACCTTTTTAGCCCTTGCAGCTGAGACTGGCTTCCTGATTCTGAGACTGACTTCCAGCATCATCTAAGCATTTTATGACTTCATTTTTCAGTATGTGACAGCCTCCCCATACCAATGGCCCTTAAAATGCATCTGTGAAAATAAATTACAAGTTACTATACCTCTTTCAAAGTTACAAAGTGTTCACAGGAGACAAAATATCACTGTCAGGAGAATTATAATTTGTAATCTGTACAATTCTCAGTTAAAAGAATTCCCCGTTCCTTCTAGATTTTCCCAAACCAGCAAGCAGTCCCCAAACTGACTTCAAACCTCTAGCGCCAAAATTACTCCAAATGAAACAAGAATTTTTCATGAAAGAAACTGAAGATAAAAGTTTCTGTATTTAAAGCCAAGATCATGATATAGATCCACTTACTGTTAGCCCAAAAGTGAGATACTAACTTCTCATTTATGATAAATATTAAACAAACCATTTCCTCCATGTCATCATCCTGGACAATTGGACACATCAAACTCACTGCAAGAAAACTTTCTGTAAGTAATCTGTTCCTACCTGTATGGAAGCCTGAGCTTAATACTTGTTTGATGCTTGATGAAGTGTCACCTTGTTATGCCTGGATCCCTTGTGCACAAACAGTTGGCACCATTGCACAACTAGGAGATGGCATCATCTGATAGCACCAAGTGCTTTTTCTTTTTCCTGATGTGTGATGAAATAGCGAACAAATGAGAGAAAAGGATAAACAAGACTTTCGGCTGTAAAGAAAATGATCTTTAACCTTTTCTTTTTCTTTTTTTTTTTTTTTCCAGCCTCACTGAAGGTCCTTCTCAATCTGTTTCTTTTGTCCTCACAAACAGCGGATTAGATTAGGAGCAAAGAGATGAAGAAACTTCACTAAGAAACCATTATGTTCTTATGTGACAAACATCACTGCATAACATACAGCTACAGCGCACCACGCTAAGTATCCGTTCCACATTTGCACCCTATTTCACGTATTAAAAGTCAAAGACAGTTCAGAACTGTATATAAAAGAGTATTTCCAGCAGGTGTCCTTGTAGGAAAATTTTGAATGAGCTTTATTTAAATGACTACTTATTCTACAATTGACTGAACAAATCACCAACTAAGAATTTAAAAATAGTCTTGCAGAGCAACACAACTACATTGATGGAATCCAGTTGGATGTACGAAGTTTCAAAAATCCAAGCAAACCACTACAGCTCTGGAAGTAAACTACAAATTGTAAAGAAAACCAGCACTTCCTAAAAACTGTCACAGGCGTTTCTAATGTTGTATATTTACTTAAAACTGTGAGCCTTACTGTAAGTCATCATTTTATGCAGTTTAACAACAACAGCAGAATACTGCCAGAAGTATGGCAGCCACCACTGCTGGAAGCTCTCTGTTTTTTTTTTTGTTTGTTTGTTTGTTTTTCTCACAGTGACATTCAAAGAACAGAGTCTCCTCCATTTGAAGGATCTGTCCTATCAGCACACTAATAGGAACCATTTTTTAACTTGCACCAGATAAGCAGGCAAGAAGCTCCGTAATATATGCAGTTTCCTGAGGGGAATCAGTCCTTACGGCTGGCCCTTCCTAGCATTTGCTTCACAGTCTACTGCTCTACCTACTTTCTGCTTCATGTGATCTTAGACAAAGAAAATATCTCAGCTGATACAAACTGTTACATGGTGAGCATCATTTTTGCAAACTTCCTGCTGGTTGAACATCAGCAAGAGTCGAACAGCACATTCGTAGAAGCAGCAAGTTTGGCACATGCGCACGGGGATGCGTGGGAGGGTGGCAGCTACTTGCCATATGTTAATTCAGGCCAACAGTTTTCACTCATTTCTCCAGGTACACGGACATTCAACCATCCTCAGAACAAAACGGAAACTACCATACAGAGATCCAGGAGCGGCGATACTGGCCGAGACAGCAACCGTGTGATAAAATTGAAAGCTGCACCAGTCCCGACTAGACCAATTCTCACCTCAAGGCAGTTCTTCAAGATAAGAGGTAAAATAAGTCTCAAGGCCCCTGTCCTGTGCCTTCAGGTAGCTATGACTATGATGCAAACATCTGCATACAGGCTGCTAACGCTTTCACATATGTAAAATAAAACAGAATATGAAACAAAACCAAACAACTATCAAACGTGTAGCTGCAGTCATTACTTATCTTCTGTATGCTAGGAATCTATTGAAGAATATTTAAATTATTAAGGAATATTTTAAATATATCTTTATGCTTTAAAATGATCTGATGGATATTGTTGTAACAGGGAAGGAAAATATTGGAGTTTTATTTAGAACACATTTAAAGATAGAATTTTAGATTACTTTTCTTATTGTATCCTATAATACCTTATAATAAAATATTGTGAAGAATACATCTCTATTTGTCTTCTGTGCTAATGCTGAGCATAGAAGATTGTCTCCTGGAGAGCTGGAGACTGAAATCCTCTCATATTTTTGTGATCAGAAAAAGAAACTGTTTATGAGTTGTCCGTGAACACAGTATGACTATAAAATCCATAAATATGAGAGTAGAAGTTTCTTCTGGAATCTGTATGCATTTAGAAAATGCAACAAGAAGAAGAGAAATTCAGTTCCTTAATTCATGAGTTACTGATCTAGTGTGTTTTCTGAACCTATGCAATGGGCTGCCTACTTTTACATGTAGAGTGCTCATCTATGAAATGAATCATTTCAGATTCAGGCCTCCAGCATTCAGTAATACAAAAAAGAAGTATTTTCTCATCACAAAACCCTATCTTGTTGAGCAGCTCATAGCATGTTGTGCCATACACTGTTTGATATCATAGAACCTATTTGAAATAGTGTTAATAGGCCACACCAGATACTCTAAATCTTATAGAATGAAAGCATGTCCTGGAAACCATCTGCTGCTCTACGTACATACAGCTGACACTGCTGCCTTTTCTAGTTTGTTCTAGGTTAATTTAAAGTCACAGCTCTCTGAAGTCTGTACATGCCCTGGGGGTATCTTTGTCCAGGTCTGTCTCATACAACTATGTACCATTTCTTGGCATTTCTTTTAGAGAAGTGTCACTAGATGCAACATTCCATTCTTCCCATCATCCAAATTTCCATCTAGTTTAATTATTTGCATTAAACCCCATATAATATCCCATTACTCAAGATGAAAGTGACTTGTCAGCATCAGGTTGATTCTGTGTGTCAACGTGACACTGAACCCCAAGGATTCTTCAGGTGAAAGGAAGGAAAACATACAGGGTCATGTTCTGAGCTGCTCTTTCATAGGAATATACATAGTTTTAAATGGCTGTGTGTATATAACTCTTCCTATAAAATAAAAACAAAGTCCAAAAACAAATCTGAAAGACATAACTGTTTTGGATTTCAGGAGCTTCAATTCTACATCTGTGCATCTATCCTCTTTCCTACATGAGTTTAAATCAAAGCTGGCATGCAAAATACTTGGTTCATAAGTGTGCTGCAAAATGCCTTGCCAGTTTGTTATATCAATGTGTTGTCCCTCTTTTTGGTCTCAGTCAGACACTCACTTCTCTTGAAATAAAGAGACCATCAAGATCACTGTGACTTCAAAAACTCATTACCAATTAAAATGTCAGTCTTAACTACTTGCTTCTCAGAAATAACCATGAAAAAAAGAATGCTCACATGTAAGTTCTTTCAAATCAGCAAAACTTACCTAATAATTAAAAAACTCCACACATTTCTTGTAAAACCTTTCTCTGAAATATGTAATTTGTACACTAACCATTAAATTGGAAATCATGTACAAATTACTAGTGCATTCAAAGTTGAGTCATTCTTTTGCATGACCAAATAAAAATGCTGCTATTTGTTGCCCCTTGAAGCCAGTGGTTATCACATATGCCAATCATTTTGTGGCAAATAGAAGTCCTTATAAAAATCCAGAACACTAGACATGGTCTTAATGTGGTCTTCAGCTTCTATAGTCTTATAACTGCTAGACAAAATGAAGACAATGGACAAAACCAATCATCAATATCAGAAGGATGCTAATACCAATGAGAAGAGCACCTTGCTACTTACTATGTCTTGGCAGTATCACATTCCAGTGCCTTCCAGCAGTTCCTACTGTCCTACTACACATACTGCTTTGTCAACTCTGTGATGACGGTCACTTGGGACAAAGAAGAGATGCATCCACAGACTACTCAAATGCACCACTCTGATGGCAGTGAAAGGAACTGGCCAGGCTGTAAAATTGGGGTGAAAAAGGATGTAAAAAACTTATGAAGTGGAACTTGCTGCATATTTTAGTTGAAAGATGGCATTTTGACTAGCACAATCCCCCCGATACACCAGAGATTGAGGCTTCTCTACAGAGATGGAAAAAGTGGCAGGGGGAAGGACACTATCAAGTGATTTATCAACCCCATTTGCTCTGACAAACAAGTTGCTCTGGGAGATCTTCAATCCAAATATAGCCACAATAAACTCCAGGTTAACTTTTGAGAACAAGCAGGAATATCATACAAGGTGATATGCTTGCAAGCTACAATAACTTTTTTTTTTTTTTTGCTAATTCCTTACATAACTTACAATCCATTTACAAATTTGCACTTTACTGAATGACTTCTGTGACTGACTATAAGTAGAATTGCAATGTTTGCAAAGATCTGAGGCATTTAGTGAAAAATACAATTATATTCAGTCAAACTCAACAATGTGAAGATTTATCCCACATCAAAAAGAACACAGCTCCATCATGGGTACTTCTTATGTTTTCCTTGGTGTTACTGAGTTGACAGTTTTGCAATACTTCACATCATCAAGTTAGCTTTTATATACCCTTAAAAAGGAAATGTTATCTGCCATTTACAGACAAAGAAACAGAAACCAAGTAGTTATGTAATTGCAAGTCATGGATTTGTAAACTGGGTTGCCTTGGTTAGAGCACCAACTTTAATTCAAAAACTACAAGAAAGGATTTTCTTACTGCATCTTTCACAATCGGTTTCTGACTTCATCAAGATGAGTGAGATATCACAAGATAAGCAACAAAAGCAAATTTTTAACGATATGCTAATCTCATGCTATTATGGATTTATATTTTAGAACTGAACTTTGGGCCTCTATTCTAAAGGTGGTTCTTGTAACAACATGCTAAGATGACATTATCATATGTACTCAGATAGGATCTTGTTTACATATGTACCTATATATATATAAATACACAAAATATTTTTCCTGTAAATTTGTCAAATCACCCTATGGTATTTGATAAATATTAGTACAGAACTAAGTACAGAACAGTGTTGCTTTCTGTATTTCTGAATCATTTTAAATGGCAACTGATTCATAAGGTAGCTACTTCTCTGTTGTGCAAGCCCTTTCAAAATCACAAAGGAAGTTTATTATGCAGAATGAATTCCTTGGTTTACTCCAAGGACTTAAAGCAGCCTTCCATCTACTTAACACCTTGGATGAGTTTGGCCCATTGTGCATTAAATGAAGTCAACTTTAGATATCTTTCTTACTACAACCATAGGATTATTTAACATTTCATTGAAAAATTGTCAGTATTTTCAATAAGGAGTGTGTTTTCTTTGCTCAGTTCCTCAGTTAAGTATTTATACAGTTATATTTTTGATCCAGAAAAAAATGATTTCTTAGTCATTACTTTGTCTATCCCAACTGAATACTCTAGCTGTAATGTACTTGTACATTTGCCTTTCATTATTCTTCTGAGATTGACTGTTGCAAAAATTATAATTTTTCAAGCAGCCTCCCATCACGGTAACTTTTCCCTTTTTTTCTTTCAAAATATACTGAGGTTAAATCTCAACTTTTCATTGCTTTGCTCTCATGAGGAAAAGAAATATGATTCTATTATGTCTTCTTGATCAGCTTCGATGAATGAGGGGAAAATAGAAAGAGGGAAGGATTTGTGCTAGAAGTTTATGCAAAACTTGAGACTTGAATATAGCACAAGTAGCACTTCAACACTTCAGACTCCTTCAGTGCTGAGACCCCTGGAGAGTTGAGTTTAAATCACTAAATTTATTTCAGGAAAGGGGAGAACACTCTGGAGAAAACTCTGTCGACTCCAGCAAAATTAATAAACTGGTTGCTCCTGATGTGAACTACATTTCCTGGCAGAACTTTGACAAATTTCTAATTCCCTCTTAGCTAGCTTGTGAATACTGCACTTGTTGCTCCTTTTTAACAATTATTTAATACTATAGCACAATAGAAATGATCAAAATTGCTAAGTTTCACTCACCTAGCATTTTCAGTGCCAGTTACAAGTGATAAAGGAAAATTATGACCTACCTCAATGGTAGGTCTGTCAAAAAGGGCAGTCTATTCTTCCTCTATTTAAAAAGTTAATGTACTAGAAAACATGTTTAATCCCCATTAGATCATTTTGGTTCAAAGAAATCTGAAGTAATAATTTGAAAACAACCTCAAATAGAAGAGGTCCATAACATAACACATTTTTTTTTATTCAAGACAGAAGCCATATATGGTCTTGTATATGCTACAAATCTAAACAGAGTTAGTGAAATTTGTCACCTAACTCCATTCATTTAGCATAATTATACCCTAACCTTGGTGGCACACACTTTTAAGTTTTTCTTCGCCCCCTCTTCTTAAAGACCATTACTGCTTTTCATTTCCATGTTTAGTATGCCAGCTGTTTTACAGTGTTTATCGCACTGCTGTGATGGTTGGTGATAGCTGGTACAGTTCTGAGCAGTTCCTTATACTTCGGGTCTAAGGGAAAACCTTCATTCTTCAAAAAAGAAAAAAGATTATGTTCCAGAATTTAATGCAGTTCATAATATGTTTACACATCTTAAGAAATAGAGTAAGGTGTTAATAACCCTTTGACCTTAAGTATATTTTACAATCTCTATAATAAAACTTGCTATGAAATATCTGAATTACACTAAACAAAGCAATAAAACATAAATTAGAATAGAGTCCATTTGCTTTTTATAACATATAATGAAAAATGGTGTTTAGCATTTCAGAAAGACAAGTCAAAAAGAGCATCTTGAATCAGTACCCTGAAAACTATGTGTTTACCTTACCAGCACAGAGGCCCTTTTATTCTTATACAATAAGGTTTTATTCCTTGTAACTAATTACAGAGCACAGATACCACCCAGCTGTATTTTTCTCTTACATCAGGGCTCTAAGCAAGCCTGTAACTGTATTGCAAACTTACTATGCTTCCTGTGATCTTGGACCTAGTAGAACCTTTCATTCAGTAGGAAAGGTCTTCCATTAAGGGAAACTCTTGATGTCCAAAAAGCTCTACTCCTAAGTAGGAAAATACCTGCTGTAGACAAGGAAGAGGAAGGAAGGAAAGATCACATTACGTTAAGAAGTATTCTAAAATACTGTGTAGATATGTGTACTGCACACAGAAACTATGATCACACCACAGCTATAATCATCTGAAAAATAAAACTGGGCATCTGCACTTTTTAGTCCAGTCCTCTGGCAGCTCTGTTGATAGGTAACTATCCGTTCCTGTTCACAGTGTGAGACAGTAAATCTGTGTGTTGTATCTGCCATTCGAAAACTCCTACAACAGTACGTGCAGGCTTCACACACGTATTTGTGGAATGTGATTGGTAAAGCTGCCTATTGCCTACCAATTCTCAGTTTGTCCTATCTGGCTTATTGTCCATTTGTTTTTTTTTCTGACCCAGAAGGTTTCTTGGTTATTGTACACTAAACTTGATGAAATGCAGTGGAGTACTTCAAACAATTATTTATCACTTTCAATATGTACATTAATTTGGCACAGAAAAAAATCTGTGTTAATTTTAGATCTCAGTCTCATGCAAAAATGCTGTCTCCAGAACATTTTGGACTGACTTTAGCCTTTTTTTCCTCTGCGTGCTAAATTCATGGGAACCACGAACTAACAGGAACTCTCTTCTTAAATGTAAGCCTGTGGGAAGAGACCTGTTTCTACGAATTCAATGAGCTGATATGGTTGACACTGCGTGCTTGAACCTGCCAGGCTGAAGTTACATGGTTAAAATTTCAACTGTATGAGCTGAAAAGGGAGAATTAGTTTGGACCTGAACTACTGCACCCAGAATCAAGAGACTTGAACTCACATTCTTGTCTCATCATCCATTTCTCTAATGACTGTGCAAAATTCGCTCCATTTTTGTGTATTACAGTCTCCTATCAACGTAACAGACACATTCAGCCTGTATCTCCACTCTTTGCCTGGTAAATTCACATGATAAACTTTTTAAGATTGGACCTAAATCTTGATGTATTTTTGGCTCAACTCTACAGGTCAAAATCACCCAGTCATCACAATGATCACAAGCCTTTATTTTGGGTAAACACAGAAATTTGATTAAAACAAATGTTTTTTCATTCTGTTTGGTGCATTTCATCACCATCCACAACATCCACCAAAAATCATGACCATCTTTGCAATTAGTGAACAAAATCTTTAACTTTTTGTTCCCTGAAGACAGTGGTCCCCTCAGGAACACAGCGAGAGCTTTAAGAAATGCTTGGAAGCAAGATGAAGCTGTATAGCAGTAAAGAAAGAAAGAAAAAAAAAGAAGAAGAAGAAAAAAAAAACAAGAAAAAGAAAGAAAAATATGAAAAAAAAAAAAAAGATCCAAAGAATCCCACATTAGTTATTCTCAGAGCTGCAGGGAAACTAAATAAGGGTAGGAGAAAAGCATAACCTGACTCCTTTACATAGATAGCTCAAATTTACAGCATTAGCAAAAGACAAGAAAATTGAGCATTGGTCTGTAAATTCATTCTAATGACATCACTGCCAGGATTATTCTTTTGGGGATAGCTCACATAGGGGGTTGGGAAGAGACGGCAGGGGATTGAGGAAGGGCGATTTGATTATGTTTGAGCTATTTCGATTTGAGGATGCTCTTCACTGACAATACAGAAAGCATCTTATCTGAGAAGGGATTTCGCTCAGCTGCTTTAAAAATCCTCCATACATACTGAAAGTCAGCACATTCTCTGCAGGATCAATTGGCTTGACAAACTCTCAACATCCTCTGTACCATCTTAAAAAAATGCATTTCCATATAAAAACTTTCTCCAGGCAAGAACATGACATGCAAGGGTTTGTCCCGGGGCAATTAAAAAATAACTTTTTATAAGTAAATTTAGTGCTTGCAAAAAGTTGCTGCATTGACAACACTCCGTACCAAAGGGTTCTCTTTAATCCAACAAGCTGCAGCAGGGTGAATGTCTATCTTCTGCCACTGCTCTTTATCTCACAGTAAGCTGAATTAGATCTAAAGACGGTGGTGAGTGTGAGTTTAGCTCTTTAAGCTCATTCCTCAATAAAACTTATACATGCGGTCTGACTTTAAAGCTAAACAAAAAACAAAACCCAAAACAACAACAACAAAAACCTCATCCAAAAACTTCAAGTGCTTAAAAGACTTTTTAAATTTTAAGCAGCCAAGTATTGTTCTGTGCTGAAACAGCTAAAAATATTGCCAGTTACACTGCCAATTGAACTCAACAAAAGCTCTGAATGGAGCTCTTTGGTGAACAGAACTCTTCGGTGCACATGTAGAAAGCCGGTAAGAAAATGACACCTCTTTCTTAAGGTTTCTTGTATTCCCAGCACTAAAACATCAAGTTCATCTAAAACACTGCATGACAGTAATCAATGTCAAAGCTGTTCCATTATAAAATGATTAATATTTATAGACTTTTGGTATAAGATTCTTACTTTTTGCACTGCATTTATTACTTTATTTACTGTTTTTGCATGCAACACGTGCATATAATTATCCCTAGACAGTGGTGATACCCACAAAAAAAGACCCCTATTAAGGCCCAAAAAAATGTCATTTAAGAAAACAAAAGCCTGCCATTCTGGAGTTCTGTAACTATAGCTGTCATCCTTCCAGGACCAAAGATCCTTTTCAGAATACAGGAAATTTAGCAACTAAATTATAAAATAGGTCAGATTGGTTGAAATGCAATCTTTCGCAGAAGGGAAGGATCGTCAAATCACAGCCAGAGTCTGTGCATACTTATCACAACCAAGCTAGCATTATTAATTAGTCCTTCTGGTCTGCTATCAGATTTGGCAAGGACTAATAAAATAGGTGGTCTTTTTTGGAATTGTTTTCAAAGAGGACTTCACAATTGAGGCAATCTAAGGTTCTGTGGGGCCACCACACACTCCCTTCTGCAACCGAAACTACCATGAACTTCAACGTGACCAAGAGGGATGGAACACTGAACTCTTGAGCTGCTGGGTAACAGCTACTTAATTTAGCATGTGCCTTAAGGTCACCAATATGGTTTATCACACTGACTTTTGAGATGCCTGTAACAAACACCTCTAGGTGAATGTCTCTACTAGTTAATGTGTGTAATAAACTGAACAAAAAATTGTCAGCTGAGCTCCACTAAAATGAACAAATACTTTCTCATGCTCATTATAGTTATATTAAGTTTACTGCACACATTAAAAAATGATGAGATGCTTCCAAGCAGCTCTTGTTTTCTACAGTTTTAAACAGAAGAGCTTGCTACCTAAGAAATGGCTTCTTAAGAGACAGGACTATGGCTCTGCCTCATCATAATGCAGAAAACTGAACTGATTTAGTTCAGCATTCTCTTGTAATCTAAATATTTATGCTCTTCCTCATACTCCCACAAAGATGCGAACCTAGTGTTCCAACAACTCTTTAAGAGCTGGCTTTTTTTTTTTTTTATTTCTCCAAATTGCATACATTAAATAATGAGAAACCAAGGAAACTACTGCCTACGTTGCATCACATAAAAATAGCATTTTACTCTGACATCAATAGCACTGCATAAATGTAACTAAGAGTAGCGCCTGAATCAAAAGATAAGGACATAGTAGAAACAAGTGAACAATGAAAAAAACAGGGTAAAATTTGGGGAAATTCTGAAAGAGTCCACTAATTACTATTTGAAAAAATGGGAGAAATACTCTAAGCAGCTTCTGTGATGTTTCCATAAAGGAATTCAATGCTTAGGTCCCAACCTTTACTTGTGTGCAGAGGAAACGCATATTTGCATATGCAGTTAAATATGTACGTGTGAATATATGTATTTTCCCATACTGATGGGTGATTTTACCACTATGTCTAAGGCAAGGATTTTGAATGTATCCTTGAGCCAGGCATTCAATCTCTACTCCACATCTGCATTACTGGGATAATATTGCCTCCCACTGATTCTATGGGTAAGGATAAATAGGATTAAATTTGAAAGGTGCTAATACAAAAAGCTCATATAAATATTCTGATTTATTCCTAACATCACTACAGCACAATATTCAGTTATTGGACAGATACTCCATGATAGCACTGGCTACTTGGTTTAAATTAGTAATTGCTCTTCACTGTCTTTTTCATTTTCCACTCAAACTCCTGGCAAATATGATGAAAAAATAATGACATAGCAAAGTGAAGCCCAGGAAAAAAATCTTCCAGAAATGCAGAGATTTAAATTTACCTATTTCCTTACCTCTTCCTAACCTGTATTGCCATGCTCAGAAGGGGTCAGACAAGTAGCCTGTTAACGTGTGGTAACAGCCTCTTTTGGATGCACTGAAAAGAAGCAGTATTCATTACTAAAAATCATACAGGAGTTGTATAAATATTTACTGAGCTGAAAGAACAAGTTGGCCAATATTTTCCACAAATCAGTGGAAAGGAGTCTCTAATTAATGAAACCAAACTGTAGGGTTTTAATAGGCACTTAAGACCAGTTCTGGAAGCTAAACGCAAATGCCACAGTTCAAAGACTAGAGTCTATTAAGGCCTAGTGCACTCTTGCTCTCGGCTGACTGCTTGCAAACTGTGAAGAGGATTAAGGTGGATGGGATCACTGCCAACTTTAGACTGTTAAATGACTGCATTACAAAAAAAAAAACTCCATAACTTACTGTTGAATATTTTTTTCCACAAAATTCTCAGCCACTGGAAAGATAAACAGGGAGGCAGAAAGTGTTTTTTTTATTATTTTTTTTATTTTTTTATTATTTTTTTTTTTATTACTGGAAGTAAAAGTGCATTTACTCCACTGACAACAGCAGGATCATAACTACCTGACTCACCGAATATGAGTAATAACAGGGAAAAAAAGCAGTAATTAATGGCCATGTCTACATGCATTTCATTAAGTGCAAACAGCTGTCATAAATATCTTAATTTAAAGAGCTGCTGGACAGGGAATTATAACACTGAGAAGGTTCTTCCTTCTGCTGCTTCACAGAACTGGAACATATCAAGGCTTTAAATTTTTAAATATGGCTTTCATGTTCTTTACTGCACAAAAAAAATATCTCTGAAAGATCAGCTTGTTAAGAGATTCTCTCCTAGCAGTCTCCTACCTTTGTTTCTGTCTGGAATGCTTTCATACACTGAAAGGAAATCTGCCTGCTTATTAAGGTTTTAAATATGTATATATATTTGTTGTTTAAATATTACAATAACTTTACCTCATTTAGGTGGACAATTCCTCATTATATCCAGAGCAACATAACAAGCAGTCTTGTTAAAATCTCACATTTCATGTTAAATTGGGTACACTTCAACATTTTCCCCAGCTTTTCTTAGGGGTAGCAATGTTATCATAATTTAACATTTGGACTGTTTGAAAGTCATAAATACAGACCACTTCGTATACCCAGGGCATAACCAGAGCAAATTTAGGGAAGGAGAGCAACTGCATAATCATATCAACACAAGATATACCAAAGGAATAAAAGAACTTATCATGCATGCCAAAACCTTCTGTCTCAAAAGAGCAGTCCATTGCTGCCTGCTTTGTATACCCATTTTCAAGATTAACAGATCCTAGGATGACTGCCCTCTCTATTAAGAAAAGTCACTGTATTTGTCACACCATATTTGAACATGTGGGGTTTTTCATTGCCTTCTCTTGCCAGTAAAGAATGACTAATAGCTGTAATTTGTAATTTCCCACCTTTTGTGGTTTCTGTTTCAAGCAGCGTTCCTTATCTTCTGAGAGTTTCAATTTGGGGAAAATTGTCTTATATACAATATTTTCTCCCATTTCATGACAAGGTAACACCTGCTGGGTCCTAGCTAATGCCGTAGGTGACAAGCACACATTGACTGAGACACTTTGTTTTGATAATATTGCAACAGCGCAAGTGTCAGAAACACTATCTGTTGGTCAAGCAGAGCATGCTAGAGTCAAACCATTTGACTGACTTTCAAAAAACAAAAAAAAAAACAGGTAGCAGCAACAGGAAACACCACTTATCCCTGAGAAGGGCTTTTCTTTTCAAAAGCAAAAGCTCTGCAGAGTCCCTGACTAAAGGAAGACTTAGTATTCATTTTCAGGCTTGGCATACATTAAATTCTCCCTTTTAGATATACAAGCAGCAGCTGACTTAGGCCTGTCAAGATCCTGCTGCCCATCTGCCTTCCAAGCTGCAACTTAGTTCACCTGCTGCATAACCACATGAAGACAGGCAGTGACAGTACAGGTCAGAAGGAAACTCTGGGCCTATCCTGTTACCTTCATGTCCTCCACAGAAACAGCTGAAGAGATGGCAAAAGGCCTATGAAATGCTCAGCTTTTAAATTAAGCCTTAGAAGATGAACAACCACATATGCGTTCCCCAGCAATACTCCTCAACACTCTAGAAGCTCCGCTACTTGTCATTTGTTTAACGCAAAAATCTCCAAGCAGAACTCATAACCAACATTTAGGTTATATCCACATATTAGGAAATAAATTAAAAGTGCACAACTTAAGGCATATAGTCCTATTACCATCACATTTGCACAACACTCACACACAAGTCCAGAAAGTGTGTCTCCATTGTAAAACAAATGCAGACACAAAATAAAAACCACTTTTTAAAATGGTTTAATTACTTTTCTGTGTGTTTACCTTCCAAAAGAACAGAAAAAGCCAAATTCATTCCTGACCCAGAGTCTGGCAAGACATCTCCTCAGGCACAGCGTACGGGCTGAGAAGGCAGGGCAGAAAGGCCAAAACAACTTGCAGAGGTACCTTGGCAGGCAGTTCAGGTGGGTTCCTCATGCCCATATTTTCAAGTGGGCCCCCCAGCCTTCCACATTACCACACTCCTGCTCAAGTCCTGACTCAGTTATCTCATTTGCCCACCCCAAAAATTCAGCCACAGATAATGACTGGCTTGAAGTTAGCCTCCCACACCTTTTCCAGGCAACATGGATGCAATCCACATGGGAAACAAACCACAGTCAGCCTTGGCTAACAAAGACAGCCCAGGCATAGTCTAACCTTTATTTCTGTCAGGTTTTGGATAACAGCATATGTTTTTACTTGACACCATGAAAGCCTCTATCTATTCACAATCTGGTGAGAAAATAAAACCTAGGGTTCTGGTTAACAGAATTAAAAGTATCAAGTCTACAACGCTGGGAATATCCTGTTTGTGCTAATACAAATGCAGAATTCAAGTAGTGCTTTTGTTTCTGTATTTTCCTTTTTGTTGCTCTTTTGCTGTAGGTGTTTTTTATAAGTAGGAAAAATGGAAATGGCAATTGCTTATTCTGGAATCAAGGAGAGAATCCAGTAAAGCCAGGCAAGGGCATTTAAGTCCCAAGAAACACAAGCTGAGAGCTTTGCATACACAGCTGTTTCATCGCAAAGTTGACAACGTATTCCAAGAACAACACATGGTTTGATCCATTTTCTTTCAGTTTCAAAAACATAATACAAACTGACCAAACACACTACATCATTCTAGGACAGAGCGAGGGATAAGACAGGATGAGAAGTGGAACTAAACCTGAACTGTAGTGAAATCGCGATCCATAACTTCATAGCTCAACATCTCTCCCCGTGAAGTGCTAATAGAGAGGTTTCACAGGCTACCAGTGCCAAGCTACTAATTTTCAGCACTCCACAGGTCTCTGCTGAGATGCATCACTGGAAAACTTCCCTGCTCTCCTCCTGCTTAGGCTTCCAGATCTGACAGCCTGAAAGACTGGTCTTTTCATTCTTCAGCACTTCAAAATGAGTATAGACACCCAGGAATGTTTTAAATGTGGCAACCAACAATTTATGCCAAATGTGTGTTGTCATTCTTAGAGCAACAAGATAAAGTATTGTACTGGTGTGAAAGTTCTGGGCTACAGAAAAAGGTGGCTGCTTCTTTTCCCAAAAAAACATATCAAGTATTGAAAGATAAATTAACATGCAAGTATTCTCAGCTCAAAAGGTATCATTTTAACTTCTGATACTTCCTCTAAAATATGATCAGTATCTTCTTCCAAACAGGAAAATAACTGTGTAGCCTCTGCTATCTTTGACTAGGATTTCCTTCCTCAGATCTGTTCAGCACCAACACCACACAGCTCTTGTATGGATAACTGACAGCACTTTCTTGCCAGCTTTTTTCTTCGGATGAACTCATATTAAGTCCTTCACATTGGGAAAAAAATAGGCTCTAAGATGCATTCGTACATCCAGCCCAGCCCCTAACTTACATCCTTGATTAGTTGGAGCAAGCACTACACAAGATGGTGAAGCAATCAGACTTGATTTACTGTCATGTAACTGCTTTTTCACATTAATTCTTTTTGATTCTCACTTTTATGGATGAAGTAATTGTTGATTAATATTTGACACAAGCCAACACAGAGTAGAAAGCTCTCTCAAGTTCTAATTCACTATATATATTCTTTATCAATTGTAATAGATCTGCTTTAATACCACTGTATTAGCACCACTGTACAAAAACACCATCTATGTGAGTACCTAACTGAACCTGTTTGGGAAAATACCTGCAGTGAAACATAAGAGAAGCTATCTCTACACAAAGAAAACATCATATTCTCAGGGAGAGTCTTAACATGATCTTATTTATAAAGGGAGTTCTCAATTACAATTTAGAATCCCATTTAGGATGCATTGAGAACTCACGTAATTCAGTCCACTTACTGGCAGAGCAGAAACCAATGACCATTAAATATTAGAATGCTAATTATCCTAAAGGGAAAACTTAAAGGTGTTAAGCATTACGTTTTCAGCCTTGCAAAGAGCAGAAGACATGCACATGGTGCTTTTGTTCAAGTGACTGGATAGAGGAAGGGTTATTGCCTGGTATCAGAGGAACCTTGACTGCACTTTGCACTTGCCCAATTCAGCGAGTCTCATGCAAGGACAAGAAAATCATCAGGAGCAGCAAAATGAAAACAAGCAAAAAGATGTACTTAATTTAATTAACAACCAGCCTCTGCATATTGAGGTGCCATCACACATTAGGTTTATACAGTACAATGAATAATACTGATGTCACCAAAAGCAGTGACTTTCCATCTGCGGTCACCAAAATCGGAAGGGAACAGCTGCATCAGCTCAGCATTCACAAGCTGCTGGGGCCTGACAGGTTTCACCCCAGAACACTGAGGGGGTTAGCAGTCGGTATAGCTGGACCCCTCAACAATTTAACAAAGGTCATGGGAGCCTGGGGAGGCTCCTGTGACTGGAAGCTGGCCAACATTGTGCCCATCTACCAAAAGGGCATGAGAGAAGATCCAAGAAACTACAGAGATGTTAGTCTAACCTCAGTCCCTGGGATAGTTACTGAGATTATCCTGGGGGATACTGAAAGGTGTTTAAAGAACAAAGCTTTTATCAAAAAGCCTGTTTTCTAAAACAGTATTTTATCAATGATCTGGATGCAGGAGTGGAAGGCATCCTCAGGAAGTCTTCTGCCAATACTAAACTGTGAGGTAGCATGGACTTTCCTGAGGGAACCAAGGCCTTACAAGGGACCTAAACAGACTGGAGCACTGGGCAATTAGCAACAGCATGAAGTTCAGTGAAGGAAAATGATGGGTTCTGCCCCTGGGATGGAGCGATGATGGACCCTGGTGCAGAATGGGAGGTGAGAAGCTGGGGGAGCAGCTCAGCACAAAGGGAGCTGGGGGGGCTGCTGACTGCAGGCTCAACATGAGCCAGCTGTGGGCCTTGGCAGCCAAGAGGGCAAACCACATTTTAGGGTGCATTAAATGCAGCACAGCCAGCTGGTTAAAAGAGGGGACTCACCTGCTGTATTTAGCACCTGTGCAGCCTCACCTCGAATACTGCATGTAGTTCTGGGCTCCGAAGTATAAAAAGGATGCTAAGATCCTTGAAAGCGTCCAGAGGAGAGCAACAAAGCTGGCAGAAGGGCTGGAAGGCATGATGTGTGAGGAGAAGCTGAGGACCCCTGGGCTGCCCAGCCTGCAGAAGAGGAGGCTCACTGCGACCTGGCTGCTCTCTGCAGCACCCTGAGCAGGCAAACCACAGAGGCAGGCACCGGGCTCTGCTCCCTGGAACCAGGGACAGCACAGAGCTGCACCAGGGGAGGCTCAGCCAGGGCACGAGGACGCATTTCTGTGCCGTGAGGTGGTTGGACACTGAACAGGCTTCCTAGAAGAAGCTGGTGCCCCGCGCCTGTCAGCACTCAAGGTGTGTTTGGACAGTGTCCCCATGAATATGCTTTAACTTTTGGTTGGCCCAAAGGTGCTCAGGCTGTTGAACTTGATCTATGAAGTTCCCTTCCAACTGAATTATCCTATTCTAGATGAAAGGCACATCAAGAAGTCAATGGTATCTTGTTATCCAGGTGCAAACAATGTTCCTTCTAAAAAGTGAACTTAAAAAAAAAAAGATTAGCACTAAGAGAAATATACAAAACGGGCATGTTTGTTGAGCAAGACTGTACAAATTATTGGTTCATTTGGAGCAAAAGTAGCAAAAAATAATCTTTTTTTCTTATGGGATACAAAATGGACCAAAGTCCAGGTCCTGCTGTCCTACTAAGGATTCCATGGAAATGACTAACTGAACAATATAGGAAAAAAAGATCTCAGCCTATAGCTCTTACAGACAATCAAAACAGGGAATAGTCTCAGAATTATATTACAGAACAGTTAGCAATGGTCTCTTATGTTAAACCTTAATGTTCATAGTTAGACCGTTGAAGGAGCCTTGGAAATATAAAAAAATCAAATAGATCTCATGCTGCCAAGCTGCAAAATACACTCCAAAGAAGTTCTTTTTTCTTACTCTGCTCCTTCTCATGCAGAAGAGTTCCTGACAGATCCTCAGAGGTTGCTTGAGGACATGCAAAAAGACACAATACATAAAAACTCCAGGGATACCAAGGTGTCCCTCTGTGGTTACAGGAGCGCTCTCAGAAAACAATTTCTTAGTGCTTGGTAAGCAAGAGGTTAATAGCCTATAAAAAAACACCTCTAACAAAAATGTTATTTCAATTGTATTACATTTAGGAGCCCTGAGGGTCATGGGGTAGATAATCAAAAAGGACAAGGAGGAAATTAAAAAAGGGAAGAAGGCAATCAAAAAGGGCATTTAGAAGGACCCATAATCCTCCATAGGAAGAATACTAATTATACTACTGCATCATATTATAATTAACCCTGATCTAAATTTTTTTTTTTAAGTTGTAATAACTTTCACATGAACAATGATTTGATTGCTAATTCTTGCCAGTCTTTTCTGAACAGCTATTTTAGTTTTGGTAGCTACCTTTTATGTAGCAGTTTAACTCTCATTTATAGAGGTAAGATAAAATATTCACTTATTTGAATTATTTTGTCATCAGCCATTCTGATTATCGTTTTATTTTCCTTTTATTCTGACAATGGTGGGTGGTACACCCACTCAATTTTTTCCCTGCAGTCTCTTCTATTTAGGTGCGAAATTAATCTCTAGTACAAATTGGTGTGATGTACCCATTTCAGCAAACTTGGCTATAGCTCTTTACAATGCCTTCCATCCATATTTCATTTACTAAATGTGGGATATTATAAAAGGTAGCAACCTAAATTCTCAACGTACTTACCTTCCATGGCAGACCCCTCCTTGCACTCATGTCCATTCTTGGGCAACTGGGCACACATCATTACGACATTTCTGATGACTTACAAACAAGCCTGAGGTTTTACCAAGCTGCAGAAAATAAGCAAGCCTTAAAAGGTGCTTTCCCTTGGATGAAGGCTAGTCATTTATGTACAAAGCTAAAATTCCCAAACTACCTTGAGATTTTGATACGTGCAAAGGTTTCACAAGAAAATCTGGAGCAAGAAGATCTAAGGAGTAGATGACTCTACAACTGGTCTGGAGGAACAAAAAGATCCAGCAATAAGCCTGTCTGAAGTCTGCCCTCAAAAGAAGGCATCTACAGATGTCACTTTTTTTTCCTCCCATCTTTGGGATTCATTCTAGTCATTACACACACTATACAGATATAAAAGCACCCTGCTCCCCTCTTAGATTCAGATGTATAAATAAGAACATGTATCATCAGAAATCACTGTTGAACAATTTTTCATAGTGCACTATGAAGTTTTCCTCGTTTTCTTAAATTCCTTCATTATCAGTAAAATCTTGCTAATTAGTCCTTAATGGTCAATAGATTCTCACATAATTAACATCTGGAGAGCATTATTCCCAAAATCAGGCCCAGTCAAAGGACGGTAGTCTGTAAGGCTTTGCCTATACTGCAACAGAAAGAAGCATGTTTTTAAAATATTTTAACAGTCATTTGAACTCAGAAAGATAGGGACTGAGGGTTTTGATTTCTGTTGTGGGAAAATATTGGCTGCACACAGATCTGGAGACTATACTGTGATCAGCATGTACTACTCTCTGGACAAACACATTTCTCCTCTGGAGAAAACAGAAAACACAAAAGGCAATCTATGTGATTGACACTAATTTCCTTCTGGCTAACCAAAAAAAAAAGTATTATTTTCAAAGCAAGAATTTAACCCTGGTCAAAAGGCCAAACTTTACTTTTTAAAGAATAGGCTTAAGTCCCACATCAGGAACCTTTGTCTAGGTGTGGTAACATTTCGTAGAGCCACTAGTAGCAAGATGTCTTATATCAGTTATGATGTTTGACTAAGAGCTATTCTACCTTCAAAAAAATTGGGCAAGAACTGAGCATCTCCAAAAGTGAGTAGGCTCTGAAAATCTCAGTCCTTTTTGATTCCTTTTGAAGCCCTGTCTTAACCTAACTGCACATTCTCAATCAATATTTAATAATACAAAAGCAGTATCACCCTGAGGCATTCGATATTCTCCTCTATTTTCAATGTGATAATATTTAACATAGCTACTGAATCATTTGAATTGATAGTTGCATTCCTCAGATAATACCAGTTAAATTTGAAGGCAGCTTAAGCTTCTAATGCAGTCTACACCAGCAGGCAGCTGAAACTGGGAGGTATAAAATGTGAGAGTAATTATTATTTAAGACATCAATTTCTCTGTGTTGTTCAGAAACACTGACTGCAGCTTTAGTGATTTTTTCATATGAAATTATCACACTTGTCTGTGCTTTTTCTTTTTGCCAGTTATCTTACAAGGTAGTAATGCCCACAGCAGTGAAATGAAGCACAGAATCATCTTATTAATGATCTGTCATTTCTAATGCCTTCTTCTTGTCATAATACAACAAATAATTAAGAGCAAATATAGTAAACAACTAACACTGAAACATCAGAAAAGAGCAAAAATTGTCGTCTTGTAAATGAACTCGAGGTCAGCTTTGAATGTTGAGCAAGCACACCCCATTATGCACCCAAGCTGCGTGCTCACAGCATGCAACTAATGATGGAAAGTTTTCGTTACTACAAGTTTAGCAGTTGCATTACCACTTCGCATTAGACTTTTGCCCTGGATAACTCAAGGTGGTGCCTGCTTAAGCAGCTGCACACTCTACAGTCAGACTGAGATGAGCGGAGCAGACTAATAGATTATCAAGGAATTTTCTCCCTTTTTTCTGCCTCTTTTCTGCTAAACACAGTCCTCTTATTACATTGCCAGGAGCCTGACACTGAAATATTTTGCTGTGATTGATATAACACTGTAACATACCGACACCAAATAAAGATGAGTTCACCTGCTTGAACCACTGTATTTATAAACGTAGCAAGGATACCTAGATAGGGCAATGGCCACCAGGAGACTAACAGCTAGTGATTTTAAGTCACAGCTACTAAAAGAGCAGCTTCATCAAAATGAGCAGTTATTAATTTCAGTTAAAGAATTTGAGAAATCAAATTCTATTTGGTAATAACTAGAAAATAACAATGTTAGAACACTAACTTGCATGTATCAGGAAACAAAAGTGAAAAAAGTGACCCAGTATTTTTTGGTGTACATATATAAATAATGGCTGGATCAATTAAATGGCTACTCTTTAAGAAAAAGATTATGTTGACTTCCCATGACAAATGAAGGCCACTATACAGAGATATGCAGGCTAACAGGGAGAAAAATTTGTAACTCCACATTGGAAATGTTCTTCAATGTTTTAAAGCTACCTGAAGTAGAAAAAAAATATATCTTTGTTTTAGAACAGGGATGATTAAAAAAACACAGCTCTTCAGTGGCATCCTGGGTGGGGCTCAATCCAGTGCCCTTCCCTGGATGCAGTGCAAGTATGCTACTGAGCACCAGCTGCCACAAGCACCCCAACCACAGCACAGTTCTCAAGCTGCTGCTGCTGCGCTGGCCTGTGATGCTACGAGAGCCCAGAAACATGGCTCTTGGAAGAGGATGTTGTCTCCTGCTCAGGGACCATTTCCAGATTTTGTCCTTCCTCAGATTCCAAAGGTATGTCTTCAGGTTCACAGGAAAGGAAGAGTCATATTATGTGGTTTATGGAGTGAGGAACTGTCTGTGATACAAGCCTGGAATACTAGTCAGGTAAGCATAGACCAGAGATATGCTCAGAGAGCGAAGGAACCTCAAGAATCAAAAACGCCAGGCTATTAATCAAAGGTAGGAGATCTGTAGATATGTTAACTTTCTGTTTCTCTAGCATTGCTAGATTTGAAGACAGCTGCATCACGTCATGAAATGTACTCCTCAGCCACTCTGTTTACAGAAGCAAATCAGTGTGACCTATAAACAACTGAGATGCATCTCGATCTCTCTGCATAGGAGAAAAATTTCAGCCTCTCACTCCATAATATGCAGATTACACCTGAGTGAACTATTTACAGAGAATAATCTTTCTAACAAATTCCTCCTTTTTCCTACTTATATGCTTTGACTTTGATGAATTTGCTTGTGATTTAAAAGAATTTGACCTTTTCAAAAGAAAAAGTAAACTAGCAAACTATTGCCATTGCACAGACAGGATTCAGTATTGCAGATACTGAAGAAAGCCACATGCTTTCTTATTTAATCATGAGGGTCTGTTCCTGTTCCCTGACTAACATACACGTTTGTAACTGAAGCAGACCTCTGAGGGACAAGAGCTGATGGCTGACCATCCTTAGTTCCTTCAGGAGCAAATACAGTATTGAGTCGACTTCTCGAATGACTTCTATGTGAATGACTTCTTACAAAATTGCTGGAATTTAATTACTGGAAAAGACTGAGGCCATTTTAATACACACTCAAGCCAGTTTTAAGGGACATGTAGAGAGAGATGTGATCTCAGATATTCAGGGGACAGCTAACCCCCTCAAGTGTAACCACTTACCTAGACAAATTCTGGTTTAGAGTGGCGTGCAACTCATTTCACCTGGAGATTATTTTATAGTTTGGGAGTGAGACCCAAGCCTGCTTTGGCTGCTTATAAAACACATTCCACAGTCTCTACATTTCATTCCCACTCAATCAACTCGTCAAATGGGAGCAGCTCCTACAATCACCAGTGCAGTGGGAAGGAAAGTGATACACGGGCTGTGCAAATGCCTTGAAAACAATGCATGGGGCCAGGCATTAAGGAAGTTTCAAACACAAGCTGTTAAACAGGAAATTATGTTTTTTTCACTCAGACAGTCATCACAGTTCACAGCATCTTACTGCATTTAGCAAGGTACAGACACTGAAAAAAAATCATTTGAATCTTTTACACTATTGGCATTAGTAATAAATAAAAATGAAAAATGCATTCCAGGATTTGCATCAAGTACTGTTAAAACCAGAGAGATCTTTCCCCTGAAGGACTTAACACTGGAAGTGCTTAGATTTCTGTAAGATAAGAGGCAAGCGTGTAGTTAGAGATACCCTCAATGTGCATAACCAGATATAAAACCCACTTGAACTAGATCTGGAACAAAAGACAGCTAATTGTGTCTTGCAACTTCCTCTTCACCAACTTCACTTATCTGATGTGACTGAGAATATAAAACAGTATGAGCATTTCAGGGATTTGTTGGAAAAAGAACTGACAACAAAAGATAAACGTTCTGCCCAAGAACATTTCAACTGCTCAATGCTTTAAAAAATAATATAAAAAATCATTTCATGTGAAGAGCCAACTTCATTGTTCCTCTCTTGCACCGCCTGATGGTTCTGAGATAAACCCAGTTATTCCCAGTTTACCTAATCTCTTCCAGTGAATGAAAGATTAGCACAAGCTACCAGGAACGCAGGCCTCCAGGAGGCACAATGAGCAAAATTAAGTATCCATGCCCCTTCAGCTTCACCACAAACACGGGTCAGGTTGGGCCTACTTCTCTCAGACACATTGCATACCAAATCATCCTGCACGACTTGTACTCATCTACTTCATGTTGTTGTATGTGGTTAGATATTGAGAGAATGAAGAGAAGTTCCAGTGGGACACACCACTTCACCTACATAGTCCAAATTGTCTCTTTGGCTGCCTAACCTCAAATCATCCTCTGCTCGTCATCTGTCCTGTTTGAAGTAGCCATAAGACCATATCTGCAAGGACTATAATCTGCACGAGTATTTTCCCACACCTTTTATAGCTTTGAAGCACTCATTTCAAAATGATTTCCACAAATGGTTATACTTATAGGCTTTATGGCATGTTCCACTGATCATTTTATGAGATGTTCACTTATTTGGGTGCAGAGAAACCAGCTGTCGTATTTTTAGCCCATGATCTCTGTGTGACTGCTTTCTTTGAGTCTTTTTTTTTTTCCTTCAGTTACACTGCACTGACTTTGGGTATGTTTTTCTGCAGGTAACTGTAATTTATTCCTGAATATACATTGATGAACCAGTCAAAACATACATCTGAAAGTGAAACTCAGTCTGACAAGAAAGGTTAAGATGGAAGAAAAAATCAATTATTTTACCCAGAGGCTTTTATTTTGGACAGGGGAGCACCTCAGATCATGTAAGTACTCCATTTGGTAGGGTCTATTTTATAAATTACCATCAGATTTTCAAGCAAAGGTCACTGAACTCTCTCAATAATGCTAAATGTTAAACCTCCCAGTGAAGGTGGAAACCACAACAAAAGCTGTAAATTCAGAAGTAAAATTATCTTACACAAAAGTAGACTAATAAATAACTTCAGGGCCATGTAAAGTAAAAACTGATATGGTGCATGAACTTTGTCCATTTAAAATGCAAAACTCTCACTCAATCAAGGCTTAGAGCTTTGTCAGGAAAAGAGATTAATATTCCTTGATGTGAACTGGAGCCTGAGAAATCATTAAAGGCAGCAGCAACAATACCGTTAGGCTTTGTCAAACGCAGCACAGCCTATGTGAAGTGGTCCTCTTTGAGTGAACAGAGGTAAATAACAATAATTGCTTTGTTAGACTGCATGCCAGAAATAAAGCCTTTTATACTTATGCAGAGTAAAAGTCAAAACCACAACAGGAAGACTCAATTTCAGCAAACAGACTGTAATGAAATAATGCTGGTGGTTCTGCTAGCCAGAAGCTTACTTGGGCCTTTGAAATGGTAATGTCCTTCACTATATAATGGAAATCTAGTAAAAGAAGAATCTTGTTACACAAAAATGTATATTCTTTGAACAGATGCATCTATTTTCCCTAACAGCTCTAGTTTCAAGTTAGATTCCTTTCAGCCTCTTCTGTTCCTAATTTGAAGACTACCCACAAGGTAACCAACGTTTGCTAATCCTATTGGACTTTACAAGACCCCAGCCTGCAAGGAAGCTGCTTTTTCTCCATCACCTGCATCGCTTCTCAACATCTCACTCAAATGTCATGATCTGGCACACGCAAGGGAAGTCTGCATCACTCATGTACCTGTAGTAATAACACCTTATCTTCTCCTTGCCATGCTCTGCTTCTTCCAAGGAGTTCTTCAGTTTCAGTTTTAATAGCAAGTGTTTGCAAGGTCAGTTAATTGTGAAATCTTCTAAAAGGTATTGTTTTTCCATCACCAATTAATTTCTGAAAGAAACTAGGCCACCATTAGGTTGTAACAATTTTTTGGGCATTAAATTTGGCGGCATCCTAGCCATTTACATTTATAACTCTTTACCTATGTGCCCCATATTATACTGCTTTATGCAACAGACAATCTATCTACTCTAATAAGCAGCTTGGCTCTTCAAATATCAACAAAAAAGCATGTTACTCTTAGAACATGCGCTTATGCTTTTCTGTACACTATTTGCCACAGTCCCAATCCTAATTAAAAACCACCTTAGGCTAAAAGAGGAACATAAGGTCAAGTGAATTCAAAATGTTGTTTAGATCCAGCCATGATGACTTGGCAAGATAAATGATGTGCAGTCAGCTCCAACAAAGAGGTCAGAAATTGAAACGGTTTGGAATCTACTCCCAGAGCCGGGTCGCATTCAAGCATTTGAGAAGCTCCGTGGGTTTTCAGGGGCTTCAGGTACTCTTTTTCATGATGGAACCTGGCTCTGTAACAAAAACAAAACAAAACAAAACATACTGCCCTTTTATCATGCCTGAGATGATGTTTACATAAAAAAAATTGTGTGGTGCAATGGGAACATATCTGTAGAGTAAAAAGCATTTCCACTGACAACTCCAACATCCACACTGTACACATCAGTGCCAATTGGGATTATTTCAGACCAGCTCTAGTCCAGTCCCATGAGCTGGATGTTCACTGGCGTTTGGATGCGTACTGGGTGCACTACTACAACACACCTGGCAATTTAGTTTCATCTGAGAAGAATCCCACTCACGCACTCCAAGAATGCTTCACAGTGGAGATGACTGAGAAATTTATATCAAAAACACAATCCTCTTCCAAGCTAGAACATAGATGCAGACATTAGTGGAAGAAGTTTTCTTTTAGTCATCTTGTTAACAACTGTTCCTAGAAGTTGTGTAACTACCCTTCTGCTAATAGCTATGCAAGTATTAACTGCTGTAACGTCACAAGTCCTAGATTATTCCTGTTGTTACAGCAGCAGTGTCTGCTTACCACAAAAAAATAAATAAAATGCTTCTTTAGTTGTGGCTAACCTGATGGATTTTCTTCTTGTAAAACTAGCCTTCTGTTGACTTGAAAAAAAAAATCTGCTTTATTTAAACAATATATTGTTAGTCTTGCTTCATAGCAGTTTGAAGACAGACACTGACTTCCTGCGTACCAGTGGTGCTCAGTCAAGAAGAATGTATAGTATGAGAAAAATGTCTATCCTTATTTCAAAACCTCTCCTAAAAATCAAACTTCAAATGGAGAATAGCAGCATATGTGATAGAAGGTCATTACAACATAACTTACCAAAACATGATTTGGTAAGTTTGGGCTGGTGCTTTGTCATATAAACAGTAAAACACCTTTGAATAATGGCCACTATTTAAAATCAAATTCAATCACGGAAGCACAGCTGCTAAAATTGTAGGCTGACAGAAAACAATGGTAAGTGATAGAGAGGTTTTTAATATTTCTTTTCAATATTTTCAGTGAATGCCCTTTTAGTCAGAATCACCCAAGTTACTACATACAAATAGGTATCTTAAATCATGTATTTTGTCTCCCTCCTGGCAACAGCATGGGTCCTGTCCTGGACTTTTGTAGTACTATGTCTTCAGTTCAAAGCCTACCAGCAGACAGGCCACCTATTCTGGGTTATTGTGACAGTGGCTGGTTTGAA
Source organism: Oxyura jamaicensis (assembly GCF_011077185.1). Classification (NCBI taxonomy): domain Eukaryota; kingdom Metazoa; phylum Chordata; class Aves; order Anseriformes; family Anatidae; genus Oxyura; species Oxyura jamaicensis. The sequence goes on from NC_048902.1 coordinate 6,459,851, forward strand.
TCTGTGGGTGATGTGCAGACTTCAGTTAGCTAATGGGATGCATGGTATGAACACTAATTGCAGAGAGTAAGAGGCAGATACGTGAAGGATCAGGAACGTCAAGACCAGTTTATTATCACTGCTTGTAATTTCTGCTGATGCCGTTTTCAAAGGTAATTTGGCCCACAGTGTCTCTTAGCAAAACGTAATCCACAGATGAGTATGTTAGTCCCTAACAATGTTTGGAACAGAGAGAAAGAAAGCTATAGTCATGAGCTATTACAGGGATCTTAAAGGGCAGGCACCTAATGGAAAACTGCCCTACTTCCATGGCAGAAATGTTTGGGAGGCACCTTCTCTCCCTCCTGCTGCAGCAAGACCTCATAGAAGTATCTTGACTATGGTTATTTATAAATACCACTTCCTAGGGCACTACTTCCACTTCATGTTTAAGAACACAGCAAAAATTACCTGCTGTTAGCTCAGTCACCTGTCCAGCACAGAAGAGACAACATCTGGCCCCCTCTTTGGTCTACAGCTCAACACCATCTTTCTCTGCACTCCTTGAGAAATCAACCACACTGTTTCCAATCCAGTGGGATTTTTCAGCTATTTTTTGAAGCAACCCTTGATGCAATTCCAGTTCCAGTACAAATGCAAGGACAGCTGCTTTTACTTTGTCTTCCACATTTTACATCTGTTACACAGAGTTTGGACTGCTGACTTATTTGAAGATACAAAACACCACCAACTGAGGAAGCATCCTGTAGGCTAGTCTAGTGAGCCCACAACAAAGGCTCTGCTGTGCTGCACGCCTATTCACTTTGTGTGCTTAACTGTACTGATCTGCACTCTGCACAGTAAAGTATAGGCACACTTAAGTCATTGACCAGGCAGGTCCTGGGAACAGTAACAGCTCATCTACATACTTCTAGCTGTGGGCTGCCAAGGAGTCCCAGTTTCACATCTTCACTCTCCCCTAATCTCCTTCTCCTCTTTTACTTTCCCTTAAGATTCCTGTGGGCTTATCCATCTCCTTTTCCACAGTGGAATCTTGCAAATTAGCTCTGCACAGAGAGGCCAGAAGAAATTAAGTAACACTGCTACAGGTGCATCCTCACAGCACCTAAGGTCACTCTGACATGCTTTCACAACCCTGAAGGCATATGACATTTTTAGTGTTTTGTGAATGCTTTTCTGAGCCTGTGACGCCTTTTGCTGAATGTCTCATTTCACAGCTCTGGACTTTTTGCTTATCTGCAGCATCTTACTTGTTCCTTCCAGGAAAATTCTTACGGATGTTTGACTGGATATCAACAAACTCTTTTGATCTCCCATCTTCTCCAGAAACGAAGTCTCCCTCTGCTTGCAGGTATCAAGTCCCTTTTTAGTTTAAAAAGTCAGGGATTCATTGAGAGGCTCAATGAAATCTTGTGGGGATATGACTGAGGATAATAGGAAAACAACGCAAAAGTTCATCACACTACATCACTTTTCAAGGAAGTTCTCATGGTTTTGCTTTCCTACCTCTGTAAAAGTGATTGCTCAGATTACTATGATCATTTTCAGTGTGGAAGGGTCAAGGAGAATGATTGAATATGAGGATCAAAAAAAAAAAAACCAACCAAAAAAAAAACAAGTGGGAGGGATAATTTGTGATGCTACAGTACTAATTAGTATCAAGAATAAAAGCAAAGGTCTCACAGCTCAGACTAGGTTCCATCAGGCCTTCAAATATATTGTTGTGCTTTGTAATTCCTCCTCTTCCACTTACTTTTACAATGGAAATCATGCTGAAGAGGTCAAAGCACGCTGCACAGAACAGCTGTGTTAGCTCATTTTGAAGGCAAGCTGGAATGCAGATTGCACTGCGTTTACACAGCATGAACTACTGTTACACCAAAAATGAAAAGAAAAAACAAAGTGGGCTTCCCAAAATGTTCCGTGCACTTTGTATAAACAAAGCTCCCCATACGAGTTCCTCTAAATGCTGCCTGAGCAATTTGCACTGCATAGCTCTGCTATAGGCTGCAAAGGGAAGCATCACACACAGCTGAGTATCACTGGTAGAAGAAAAACCTATGAATGTCCAACTCAACTGCAAGGAAAAATCTCCACCGGAATGAAGGACGGGAAGGTTACGCTTTAGGCGAAGGAGCTAACTTCACTCAAAAGATCTAATGAAACATCTGCCTGTAAGCTCATGACAATGACATGCAAAGACAAATTTTAGAGAGCAGAGCACAGCCCCATGCTTATTTATTCAACATTTATACATTTGTTTACTCCCTGAGAAAGACGACCACCAGGATATGAAGCGTTAGTGTGAGATTTCATATTTAACTCTTACAAATGCAGACAAACATAGGAAGAACAAGATCAAATAATACGACTAGCTTCCATTAGAAAATCCAGCACCTCACAGCTTTCCATCCAAAACAGAAACGTGAGACACATCAATAGTAGAGGTAGACTGCAATGAACAGAAGCCCTCAGCTCTTAAGCAGCTACATCTCCAGTGGTGTGAGGAAAGACTACTGGCCCGAGGGAATACTGGAAACTTAACTTCAGAAATTTTCCCACTCAGGTCCTGACCAACGATCTGACTCCTTTTCACTATCCAGAATGTTCCTTTCTGTTATTTCTGTCTGTTCCCAATCTTGTGATGTGATTAGAGTAGATGATTACGCTTACATAATAGTATCAAATTAATTTGCAGCAGAGCACAACAGCAGAGGAAAATGCTCGAGTTCTGAAATCTCCCCCTCCCCAGTTTATTTAAGTGACACCAGGGGATTATGGCAAAATGGGTCAGTAGAACACTGCTGCGAAAACAACCAAAACATCAGGCCTGACCTTGTAAACGAGAGTGAGAGATCGCAAATCAAGACAGCAGTTTATAACGTGTTCTGTAACAAGAGCCACCAGGGTGAAGCAGCTTCCTAAACACCTATTGCATATTCGAAAGTTGACAGACTTTATTTGTCCTTTCAGTAGGGTGAAACATTTTGGAAATACCTTTACAGAAGTACTGGAGCACAGACTTATTTGGAATTTTACTTTCTGGGGGAGGATGGCTTCCTGCCCACAGTAAGTCATATAATTAATACGCTCCCACTGCTTAAACAAAAGGCAAGGGAATTGAACAAACACGCCCTAATGCATGGTCCAAGAGACCTGACATGATCCATCTCAGTTCTCTGGCATTCCATGTCTCTGGATGGTCCCTCTCTCACATACTGTACAATTTTCTACTACTGGGATGCTGAGATGAGCATCGCGTTACAGGATTATAACTACATAGGTGTTATCCTATCTACATAGGACAAGAGCCTTCTGATAGGTGTGCAAAGACCTTTTCTGTAACTAGCAGATTTATACTGATTGTTGTGATAGCTGGCTAGATGCAAGACAGCAACCATTAACCAGGTTCATCACATTGCTCAGCTAGCATGGATAGTTTGTGATCACTGCTAACCCTGCAAAATACCCACAAATTATTTACCTTTCCTTTGGAAAAGCAGATGCTTCTTAAACAACTACTCCTTCAAGCTCACTGGATAAAACCAATTTGGGCCTGGGTCCAACTTTTCAGAAATACGTAAATGACTCCTGTTTGTCTTTTCTTCTTTCCAACGCAGACACCTACTTTCCATCCTAAATATTTTAATGGAGGTAAATTAACATAGCTTCTTCTGGTTTAACACCAGCTTCAGTTTTACACCTTGACATGCCATAGCAGCATCCTTTGTGCTTTGCCAGTTTCATAAGCTGAGGTAAGCACAATGACTAGGAGTGGTGTGCATTTGCATGCCGCTGTTGCAGACTGTACTGAGCCAGTGACACTTGCTGCACTTTGAAAAAGGTATCTAAACTCACAAACACGCAGATTTTATCATGAGAAGTAAATCTAGGCCTAACTCCACTAGTTATTTAACTCCTTCCCAGTACTCTGTTAAGAACTCCATTGTATATTTATGCTTTATCTTAAATATGTGATGTTAAATAAGTAGATTTACTGGGTACTCACTAAATTCAACCTCCTCCAATATAGGTATAATCATACAAACATTCAACTCTCAGGGTCATTCTGCACAACTGGAAGTTTAATTGCATTGCACCTACTTACTACATTTTATCTAGTTTGCAGCATCACATTATGTTGATGTCCCTAGTCTTGTTCTTCACCAAGGTAAAAAGAAAGGCCTCTTCCCATTTCTGGATCACATGAAATGACAGAAGCCCTCCATTTAAAAATGTTAGCAGTGATCACGGTGATAAGCAATGAAGACCATACAAAGGCAAGTACTACACAATTCCTTCCTGAAGTGTTATAAACACAACATAAGGTAGACACGCTGGAAGCATCATCTACAAACCTACCTCTCCTGCTCCTTCCTGTTTGTTTTTCTTCTCTATCAACATTATAATGCTTTGATGAAATGCAAGTATGAATGCATAGACATACTGTAATTTGCTGTGCTTTTTCTTCCCCCATGTCTGTAATTTCTGCATAACTAAGACAACTTGTTAGTATTAATCTGATTTACACATAATAAGAAACACATTACTTTGTTCTTGTAACCATATAATCATGAAACTTGCCCATCATGTTACTGGATTACAGATGTCTAATCTGCAGTCACCTTTATTAAACATTCAGCTTGCTTACAAATATTTATATTGCATACATTCAGGATAAAACATGAAACATTAGAAACTTTGTGTTTCCTAATGCTGATTCCCTCAACAGTGCATGTATTATTCCTACACTGCTTTCTATATGCAAGACATGAACAAAACAATGATGGCAAGAAAGCATAATGTGAAAAACAAACAAACAAAGAAACATACTTTAGGTATCCTTCATTCTGACTGCTTGCTATTTTTAACACTGCTCTGAAGACACTCCGCTTACGCAATTTCCCCCATACAAAACAAAATGGACTTTTATGGGGGAGAGCGGAGGAGGAATTCTGGTACAAGTTTCCTATGTCCTTGGTCCTGTCTGCTGTCAATGAAGTATTCACATCTGAAACACAGCCAAGACACTACATAGGCTGATCCAAGGCTTCCACAACAAAACACATGATTTTTTTATGCTTGTATTGCTGGATAGCTGAGCAGTGCCAAGCAATTCATAGTTCAGAAACAAAGACACTTAAAATTCTGGAAATCTACTCTCTGCCTATGCCTGTGCACCTTACAGTCAAGGTACCAATACCAAAAGCTATTAGGTAGAAGAATCCTCTGTAGTACTGGCTACAGCTGGCTGATACTGATGCAGTTACGACTTAAGAAGCTTTCAGGACTCATTTCTTTATATGTAAAGGCCAGATCTAGAGTCTAAACTATTACAATAGCCATGACACCCACAACAAACAGTTGAAGACAAAAAGCAAGAAATCAGGCAGAAAGGCCATTTTTGCACGACTAATTATATTCCTTTATTACGGAGTTAATGTAAACAGTTGTGAAAATGACTTGAGGAATACACAAAGATCTACAAACCCAAAGCACCATCACTATTGTTACTACAAAGTGGAGCAGTGATCATCCTTCCATTTTTTTTTTTTATTTTTTTTTTGGTGGTGGTTGTTTTTGACAAGGCAGGGGCAGGGGAAAGGCGAAAAACAGATTGTATTTAAAAAGGCTGTAGGGTCCTATGGGTGGATGAACTTAACTAAAATGCCTGATATTTCAACAAGGTAACTTGCGCAGCACTTTCATTAGGCTTGCATTCAAGACTAACTCTTTATAAACTCTTCAGCCTGCATTTAGTAATCAGCTACAACACTGTAAATTAACTCTGATCCATAAGCAGAAGGCAATGCCAAGTTCTACTCTTGTTCTGCATTTCTGTGTAGGAGAAACTGCAGCCTCAGACTCCTATGTATTTAAGAAGGATGACAGTACTTCAAAGTGACAGCTGAGGGCACTGTGCTGTAATGCCCGCTACGTGTCTCTAATGTCTTCTTAAGCCATAGGAAGATAATGTCGAATTCATAAAATCCATACTAGTACTTCCATAATTTGAAAGCTTTTTATCAAATACCACAGACAGCACCAAAAGTAGCATATGACTGGCATGATTTGGATACGGGGCTGGAAGAGGCAGAGATTTTATAAACCAATTACTTACATAGCTGAAATATACTGCTCAAACTTCTTTCAACTACAAGAGGGCTAAGGATGGCATGTAATACCAAAAAGAGAGCATTATTTTAGTAGACTTACAATTTTAAGAGTATTTTTAATAGAAACAAAGCAGAATTATGGTATAAATCAGCTGCTCAGCAATTTGCCTCTTCATGGGATTTGCTCCTATACGCTGATAACACCTAAGACAAATCTTGGTTGACTTAGACTGGGGTTTGCCTGAGCAGACAGGCAACGCCGCTCCCTTAACGTGTCTATGTGCTAGCCAAAGCAAAGAACCATGCAGTTGTTCCCTCACACAGTAGGAGCTAAATTAATCTATCGAATGTCATTTCATCTAATGCTTTTGCAATTTATAACAAAGGTAACTTCATTCCTTAGTCTCTGCAACTTCTCTAACAGGTGACCCAAGATTATGTCTCCAGGACAATAATCTATTTCTTCTCTGCTAGACATGAGCAATATTTTCTGAAATAATTAGACAAAGATGCTGTTTTGCCAATTAGAATTGTGACTATCTGATTCTTGAAGGATACTGCCATGCTTAACAGTATGCTCAGAAATTTTATTCAGTTGTGGTCTCTGCTTATGTTTTAAGTATGTTAACCTTCAGAGAGACCAAAGAATGATTCAGAAAAATACACCCAGCAACAAATAACCCACATCAACTGTGGCAATAGCTGTCATTTTGATGCATCTGACTTTGAGCAAAATAGCTGAGTTTCTGGATTGCAGAATCTAAAGAACAGCTCTCTCCCAACTTTACCCAATTTTGCAAACCTACGTAACAAAGCTAACACAAGTCAGAGAAATCTTAGGACCACTCACAGAGTTTGAAGATTGATGACAGATTCAGAAATATCTTTGGAGCGAAAAAAAAAAACACAGAAGTAAAAGGTAATCTCCTACAGCACAGTCTGCATCTGCAAACTGAACCAGTTAACTCTTTCCTTCACAGATCTAATGCAGTCATTTTTCCATGGAAAAGTAGCCATGAGACTTCCTGCTGGCTGATGCCAACAGATGTCTCAGGAGGACCAGTAGAATATAAGGTTTATTCCTGCACTTGCACAAACAGGAGCGCTTTGTCCTCTTCTGTGTTTCCTCTAGTAGTTTATCAGGAAATCAAGATTAACCTAGCCATGTCCACAGCTCCTTGAGGTTTAACACGGAAGCCTGAATATTACAGCTGTGGTTATAAAGAGATTTTTACTCTGCTGCTTGTCTGTTTTGGAGAGGTGGAAAGAAGGAAGTGCAGGAAACAACTGCCTGTGCTCCAGCCTGGCAGCTGAGCAGAACTCAACCCCTAATGGTTCCATCTAAGAAAGAATTCAGGATAGTGAGGAAGCAAAAATACCACGGGAATCCCATCATCACAGTGATCATGCTCAGGTTCTTCCAGCACCTCATGTTTGGCACACACAGCAGTAACACACACACACCTGTGGACCAAGACTGCAGAACTCAGAATCATCCAAGTTTTATTAAAGAAATAATACACTTGCTAAAATGTGAATAGGTAATACAAATAAACAGGTATTTAGAAGTTAAGCCTGTACTCCAAATCGTTGCCAATTCTTCTTGAGCTGTAGCAGTACTGCTGTTGTATTGTCACAGTAGTTGTGATTTAAAAGCTAGCACAAATTTTGCCCTTCCAGCCAGGCTGAGTCACTCTGTCTTATCAGGCAGAAATGACTTCACACCCTCTAACATTATAGACCTGATCTCTACCTGTGTATTCTTCTCCTTACGCCTCATTTTTGCTTCCTACCTGCTTCTGCTGGTGGTACTGCTCTCCCAGCAGGCTTCGTATGCTGCTCCCTATGTGACTGGCATGTTATTAATGAAGAGGTGGCTGGTGTCTCTCATTATGCTTCCACTGAGTGAAAGCACCTCAGAACTAATTTAGCTTTCACTCGCTGGGGAAGACATGGTACTCCACCAAGAAGTTCACTATTCTGCTGCCTTTAGCAATAAAAAAAAATAATAATTTTTTTTGTTTTAACATTAATAAGGTGAGAGAATAGAGTATTTCCAAAAGAAATTAAGAAATGCAGAAGATAGATGCAAGTGCAGAGGCTCCCCGTGAGTTACCACCAAGCCCAATTGAAAGAGATAACACATGCGTTGAAAAAGATGTACAGGGTGGAGAAGAACTCCACAGGCAAACAAGTGGTAATAAAGCCTGCACCTCGTGCACAGAGTTAAGCAGGTCTCTCAACCATTTAAACTTTCTTTGCTGTTTGTGAGAGTTATCTGTGGCAACACACGCATAACTCCTAAGAAATTAAGGAGTATGGAAATCATCTTGCTCCCCAGGCTGAGAAGGTCATATCCCTCACTGTAAGAATAGAAAACTAATTAAGAGACCAGACTGCACTGGCTAGAACAGATCAAATCCACTTAAAGCTATAATCTGAAACAGTTTTAAAAGACTTTCCCTTGATTATTAATTCATTTACTTATACTGCATAGAGGGACAGTCATTCAGTCAACACAGCTCCGCAGTAGCTCATTCTCTGAAGTAAACAACCTCTCTACTTCCAATCACATTGTATTTATCAGCATTACTTTTTGCTACAGTTCCTCCTCCTATTTTTCTCTCTCCTATTTTTCTATTTCATGATCTTTAAAAGAGGTATTTTACTTTTCACATTCTTACACTTTGACAATTCACATTTTACACTTAGTATTTTATGTTTTACTAATGAAGTAGCAGTACTGCATGAACTAACAGAACCACGATGACAGACTATTGTACTCACGGTATCAGTAGGTTACATGCATCGATACCAACAGGGTTTCCTCTGTCGCAGGATCAAAGTCATCACGAAAGGGGATCAAGAAAGATTTCTCGTCACATGTATTTAAAGATTTCCCAGCAATATGCTGATCAAACAGCGTAGTAGAATTGTCAGTTAATCGTTACTTGGATGGATTTGGATCAATGTCATATCTCACATTTAAGGACCAATGTGTGTTTGCATTACATGAAAGAAAAGCCTTACTCATTGTAACTGGTATTTTCTTATTTCTTCATGTTTGAAAAAATTAATGCTAAGGAAAAAGTATAAAAGAATCAAATAATAATAACACACTGAATTTGGGCAGTCATGCATTCAGCTTTCAACACTACTGCTGCAAAAGGGATGAAAGTTTCTTAATGGACAAGAGTAGAACAAAGATGAAATTAAATCTACTTTACCTGGCATTTGAAAAATGATATTAACAACTTTATAGAGCAAACTATTTTTGTAATGATGTTTTGGATGCTGTTTATCTTAGTTCATGCAGCTAGGATAGCATTCTTTATTTCTTACTTTGTACTCATGAAAATCAAACAAAAGGGCAATTTAGCTTGCTATTCCTCACACTAATAATGGATGCCGGGTACACAATCCAAGTTTAATTTTTTTCTACCCCAAAAGAAATTGCATCCAGAAAATTAATCAATCTTCCTTTGAAATACCACCAAAAAAAAACCTCCAAATGATAAAATAATTTGCAGAGCAGTTACACTACCAGAGTTTTGGGTATCTTAAGTGTTTTTGTAGGTTTTTTAGTTGTTACTACCTGCGAACATATCAATTCCTCTCTCTATTACACAGTTATTGCTGGAAGAGTATTATTATACAAGAAGCTACAGAAGTTTTAGCCATGTTATTTACTCATGACATCGAAGTACAAAATCTGATCCTAAATTAGCTAGCATTGGCTTGGTCAGCTCAGTGTCTGTATGTACATATATTTTCTCTATATACATATATTAAAAAACCCACACCACCACTGATACGCAGTGCACCACTTTGAATGCAAGCTACACTGAAATGTCTCACTATCATTTCAAAAGGCTTCCTGCTGTCATACTGAAATGCCCAGATAGGTGGACTGCTGTGAAATATGTAGGCGATGCCTGCTGACTGGTTTTCAGATGATGAGGAGCATTTGAAAGCATCAAAGATTCCTGTGTGGATGTGTGTACATTAATCCCTTCCTTTGTGATATCTAGACTTGACTATTGTAACATGTTGTTTAATAGATTGCAAGACTCTGCTCCTCACAGACTGAACCCTATTCAGAAATGTCAGTGCTCCCACCAGGCTTCTCACTGATTTTAGGTTTTCTAAACTTAACATGATGGTTGCTGTGAGATTACATTGTTTGAAGGTTGAATTTACACCTCTCTTTCAATTTGCTGTCTTCCCTATTTCGCTACTGGCAGGACTAGAATTAAAGTGCTAAATGTTCCCCAGACAGGAAACCTGGATAATGGAAAGAAGAAAGGGTAGGGCTTTGGATGCAGTGCCTTATCTTTAAAGCTTCTTGAATATGTGGTTCAACTTCCTTTTGTCTTAATAAGAGATAGTCTGTTGTTAAAAAATTCACATCCCCACACTGCTCTTAACAGAGGAATGATGCTCAAGTACTTGTTTTGGCCTCAGTGAAATATATGTATTAGAAAAGCTCAGATATGATAGTGAAGCAAGACAATAAGAACCCAGACTTGCAGTAACAGTTTTTCAAACCAGTAGAGTTGTCATCATTCTGTTCTACTTAGTTATTTCAGCTTCATTCTTTGTTATGACATTTCAACAAGTACCACAAAGTCAAAGATGTGCTCATCTACCGTACTAAGTTTGGTGCTTTCAGTTCACAAGATGTCTGAATACTGAGCAGGCAAGGGCAGAGAGAAAAGCCACTGAAAACCTTCACTGTGCTTCATATGGAATTAAGAGTTGTTCCAAGCTCCTATACTGTGCTGAATACTTTCACAGCACCTTTCTGAAAAAAAATTGATTGAAGTAATGGGTGCAAATCTCGCCTAATATGTACAAACAAGGTCTATGACAGACAGAAGCCAGCACTTCCACACTATATAGATTGCTGTGCTTTTTTACAAGGTACCCTCCCCCAGTACTGAGGAGGGTCACACTGAAAAAAGTGTCTTTAATATATCAAATAAACAAAAAAGAAAAAAAGCACAATTTAACTAAATAAGTAAAGTTAATTCTTAGCATTACCAAGTATTTTTACATGTCAGTGACAAAACTAACAACAGACCTTTGCTGCAAAGGAGCACTGATTCCATGAGGGACTGCAGGCCTCTTTTTTTCCTAGGTATTCACAGAGGTAAAGGACAGTTTGTAAATAGCTTGCCTGCACTGTTCATTGGGTTCATTTGAAAGCTGCTAACAAATATGCTCAGCTTCTACGTATATTTGGCATCTTTTGGGGGACTTTCAGTGCAGCTCTCTAACAAAGATCAATCACTGCCCTCTTTATGCAAGTACTACTTCTGGCACTTCTTTAAATCCCTTCTGGTCCTGCCATGCAGCCAGCGTAATAATTTACCACTGACAAGACTTGCCAAACTTCCCCTACATCTATTTCCACTTCCCTTCATTTTTCTTGCTCCTTTCATTTTTTGTGTGTGTGTGCATGCTGACTCCCTAGTTCCTCTTCTACTAAATTATGCTCTATTATTTCCACAGCCTGAAGAAGTCACAGCTGAAGCATTATTGCTAACCTTATTTTGTATTCCTAGCATGTCCTTTAATCTGTTTTGAGTTTTATTTGCAGCCAAGATGCTGACACAGCATCAATTTTGTTTTCATGGTTTGACTGGGTAGAAGCACGCCTTACTACAGGCACTAGGATGAAAAACAGTCAGCTATCAAACAGCAACACAAACACTTCTAGAATTACCCCCTTCCCCTTTTTTTTTCAAGTTGTGTGTTATTGTTTCTAAGCAGTAGCTGCAAACCCTCAGCTTCTTGGAAAGAAATGAGAAAAAATAGATAAACTGAAATGTATTTATTTCACATATTCTCTTTTCTCCTTTCCCTATTTTGCCATTTTTTTTCCCAAACAATAAACATTCATGCTTGACCCACATCAAAAGCTTCTGTAAGGGACCAGGTTGTGAGGGTCCCAAAAGCTTTTCTGACCTGTAAAAAAAACTGTGCTTTCTCAAATATCACTAATACCTAAACTGATTTATTTATATAGACTTCCTTGTTGCACGTCCTTCAACACCTCAAGCATCCCTAGTTCTCTCTTTAAGCCACACAGTTTCACTCTTCTCATGTGAAAATGTGCTCTATAAATCAAAACTCCCGTATTCAAGTTTTTCTAAAGCCTTATGGGAGGTCCACAATGTGAACCCAAATTCCATTCTGTAAAAAGGCCCTTTAACAGCCGAACCAACACCTTTAATGCTTCAAAAAGCCAGTAAGGACAATTAAATATTAACTTCCTTAGCTCTAATATCCTAAAGTCTCTGCTTATTATGAGTCTAGAGAAGTTATTAAGAAAGCCTTTTTTTTTTCTCCACACTTTACTGTCAACACTGCTTAGTGAGTTAGCAATAGAAATGATTGCAAAATCATCTTGTTTATTTTATTTTTGCAATCCATACATTAAATAAAGTCATTGCCCATCATGCAAATACAAGGCATTGAAAAAACAGCCATGAAGAAAGGTATTCGTATTACAGCTTATAAATAAGCATCACACAAACTGGCATTAATGTTTGTAATTAAGAAATAAGACACACAGTTACAGAGCAGCCAAAAACATGAATAACTATAGGGTTTAATACACAGCATTAGAGCACACATAAAAAGATGTGTCACTTGCAAAACAATTAACTAATAATGGCACTGGAAAGCCAAGCTTACCTCTGAAGAATGAGATGAGATGCACATCATCATCACCTCAAATGCAAAGTCCGTCCCCCTCCAGATTTCAGGAAAGGAGGTCACATGAATGTTAAAGAAGAATAAAGTTATGATTTCTTGCTCTGACTCTTTCCAGTCAAACAATGAAGAGAGATCACTAAATGACAGAAGTGTGATTGGTCTCCTTAGAGTGAGGTCCCTGTTCTGTACCTACTCCGTGTCAAGCCTGTAACAAAATTCAGGACAGGTAACTCAGCAAGGCTGTTTGGGAAAAAGGCTGAGGGCTGACAGGTGAAGTTCAAGGCCTCAGAAATCTCAAACCTGACACCAGCCACTTGGATCTTGTCAACAGTTACTCTTGCTCACAGCTTTTGTGTACTAAAGGTGCTCATTTTTATTAAATCCCAGAACCTCTTTGTAATAGGATATGTTCTACAGTTTTCTTAACGTGCAAAAAGCTAAGCTTCACTATCTGCTCGTCATCAACAACCAGGCTTCAATGTGAAGCTTTTGCTACCTCTTTCATTCAGACTGAAAAACTGCTACGAATCATTCACTCACCTGGAAATTCCCATGTCTCAGCATATGAGCTTCCATCTAAACAGCTCACAGGATATGTACATGGGCTCTGTGCTCCATCTTGCTCGCTTCAGAGCCTACTGACTTTAGCCTAATAGTTGATAGCATAAAAGGCTGCACAAACAAAGTAGTGCCAGAATACATTGGCTTTAACTCAAACAATAGAGGAGACACAATCCACATTTATACACCCAGTCTCCCCCAAACACCAGGCACCTAACCAAGGTACTCACATCAGATTATTTTTTATTTTTAAGTTCCCTGCACCATTCAACAGAGAGCTGTAGGCACCCCCCTACAGTGTGTCAGACATTTCAGACCTGAATCAGTCACTCATGGCTGCATCTACAATCGATGAAGAGACGCAGCCACCTTCAGAGAGTGACTCAGATCTTGTGTACATCTGAGACTGGATCCTAGTATATGTTGAGCACCATTTGTGACCTCCCCTTACATGACAGGAGGGGGAAGAAAAAAAAAAAAAAAACTTGTGAAAAATAGTAGGAAATACCATTTTGCAAAAGTATCGCTGTTTCAGATTTCAAGGCTCCCAACTTCATGTTTGGGAATGGCTATAGCTGAGCAGCATAGAAGTTACAATTAAGAGGCATCTCGTATCAACACAATTTTCTGTGTTTATTTCATTCCATATTTGGGGAGCAGAATTTTTTCAAACTGTTTTAATACTTCACCTTCTACTTACCGCCAAAACCCAGGAAGGATGCATAGACATAATCTGACAAACCCTACTGTACATCAGACCCTTCTTCTCCAACACATATCTTACTTCGATTTGCATTTTGACTAGAAAGTACGTATATTCAGATTTAAAACAGAAATGTTTTCTTATCTGTGCTTAAAAACAGAGGACTTAGAAAAAGGTTAATGTTTAGTTTGAGAGTACTCAGTTCAGTTCATCCAGACTGAATTCTCAATCTCATGCCCACTTGGGTTGGTCTTTAAAGAATTTACCACACTTCAGATTTTCTAGTTTCACAGCTAACAGAAATGTTTACTCATGTTGACGGGCTTTTGGTGTTTTTTCACTTTACATTAAACTACCCAGAAGGTCCTCTAATGCTAACCACAGCCAGGAAGCCCCATTAACTTGACCAAACTATGCCTTCCATAGCTTGACGCACCCTCTTTTTCATGTGGCTTTTGTTTTCTGTTGGCTCTGCCTTCTTCTCTGACTCATTGCTGGCTATACCGTCATATAATCCCACACACTCATTCTCAGCAGCTTCAGCTTCAATAATCAACCCATTACCATGCTGTATCCATGTTGTATTCGTTTTTTACCATAGTGAAAAACTGATTTCTATCTGACCCTCCCATACAGACTACCACACCTGCTCTTCAGCATGAGCGAATTCCAAGCAGTACTTCCAACGCCCTAAAAAAAACCCTACCTCTCATGCATGATTGCTGTCACTTTTTTTTCTCTCTCTTTGGATTGTTTTATTACCAACATGAAATTTATATTCCTAAACCTATCTTTACTTCTCTCATACCTCGCTACACTCAAGATTATTTTTTTTTTCCACCCTGAATAAATAGAGCTTTCTGTATCCCTCAATTTATACCCACATCTTTCACTTATTTTGTATTCTCTGCTCAACTAAAGTATCTGGTCTTTGGGACCTCCATACCTAAAACCATGTTCTAAAAAAACTGTTCATAGCTTGTTGCAAAAACATGAATGCTTCCTCCTTTCTACACTTTCCACAAACTTCATCAACTGGTTGGAAAGACTATAATTCTTTCTCTGTAATTCCCTGTCCTGTTGGACAGAGGCAGTCAGATAATGTCATAACACAGATATTTTCCAATTATTTGAAATATGCATTACTGTTAAAAGAGGGAGAAAGGAACTGGAGAGCTTTCAAAACTGTAACTTAAGATATATTCTCTCCTTTTGTCTTACATTTAGCTTCCTAGAGAGCATTAACTTTGAGGTACAGCTGTTATTTTCATCTCTCTCTGTTCAGGGCACTGCACAATGAAGACGTCGCTTTTGCCTAGGAATCTTTAGGTGTTATTGAAATATGTTAAAGAGTACTGTTCGATATTCACATGAAGTTTTTTCATTACTGTTTATATAATACATGTATTTTTTTCCACAACACCTGCATATCAAGCAAACTATTGCACAATGCTAGTGAAGAGATGAAAAAATCAGGTTATTTTTTCCCTCAAGGTAGTGCATTATGTACTGTTTGTTTTTTTATACTTTATAACTCATTTTGCTAGTTATGGTATATGGTAGATATAAGAATAACCAGCACAAAATCATTCACTGCTGTTTATTGTCTCATCTTTTACAGGAGAAAACAAAAAAAAAAAACCCAACCCTAATATTTATATCAATGTAAGAATGAATCAATGGATAAAAGCCAAAGCAGTCCCAAGAGAAAAGCAATAGTCTCTTTGCCAGTTAATGAACAGTCTGTTGTTGCAAATTCACATAGGCTTTAATTTAATAAACACAAATGGATGAATGTGCTTACGGGATGTCACCCCCTTTAGGCTTAGAATCACTGACATGGAAGAATTGTCACACTTCACTGAATTGAGCGCTACTCCCTACCCTTTCAAACCTTATTCACTGCGGCAACACTGAAATGAAAAATGGAATAGAATTTTATAACTAATTCTTAAGTCTTTGCTGAGTTTGATTCTTTTGCATGAAAAAGTAGATTTAAGAAGTCAACTCCTCTTTTATCTGGATTAAACATGAATTGCGTCAGTTTGACTAAAAAATGCTTACCTAAAACACTGTTTCAGTAAATTAAAATGAACAATAAATTAAGTTTGAAGCTCATTTAACCTCATGAGCTGTAGTCCATGTAAAGATTATTGTAAGTTCTTACTTATTAATTTAATAAATGCTCTTAGTTTCAGGTAGGGGCTAACACTACAGTATAGAACTATAGCATTGTATAGAACTGTAGTTTTAATCCACTCTGCTAAACTAGTGACCATCAAGAATCCACACACATCCCCTCAACCCACCCTGAAGAAAAATCTGTATAAAAGTAACTCAAAAAATATTTGTCCATTGCTACTCATCCTGGTAAGGACTAAGAATCTTTTTATAAGTGCTACTTTCCTTTGTAGGAGCAGACAGGCATTTAATTTCCCTAGAAATAAAGGGAGAATAAGCAGGGTGCAAATTGCAGAGACTCATCTCTACACATTCTTTTAATACAGTTTGGAGAAGCCTAACTGGAAGTGCCATCTCACATGCACCAAATACACAAATATACTGTACATCTTGTTAATAGAATGTAGGTGTTGACAGATAATGGCTTAAAAAGTATTAGAACAGAAACAGGTTGACACAGTCAAACAAAAGCACACCTGGAATGTCACATCACTCTTAGACATTCTTGAATTTGAGCTCAGAAATATAAAGAGACTCCAGTTTAATCTAAGAGTCAATACGAGTTTCTGTTGTGGAGGCTATTGACAGAGAGCTCAAATATAGCCTCCAGCAAGGGGTGCCTACCACAGACAAGCATACTGCACCACTAAGCTGCATTGATAGATCTCACAGGAGTTTGTTCCTTCGGTATGAAAAAATTACCAAGGAGTACATTTTGTGGAAACCCAATGCAATCCAGAGATCAACTCAGATTTCTCAGGGATTTTTTTTAAACCTATTTTACAGCTTGACTAATACAGACTTGTTAATTTAGGCGTATCCCAAATGTTCCATAACAGATAGGACTATGCTTTGTATGTTTCCCCCCTACACTCAAGAAAAGCCTTTTTGAAATGCAGCCAGAAAAGCTACGCTTGCTCAAGACTGCTCTAACAGAGAAATCTTGCTCCATCTCTTTGTCCCTTATTAGTTGCAAAGGCCTGGATAAAATAAACTTCATGCAAATGGTTCTTCTTTTAACTTTCCTTGACAAATTTACCCAAGTACCCATTCCACAATAGATCTGTGACTTTGCAAAACTGTATCCGAGTTAGCAAAACTGGTAATACAGTCACCCAGTGGCAGACATGCATTGGGATCTTGTTACTTTCTAGAAATGATACCAGAATTGCATAGTGGACATGGAAACAAAAGAAAAGACTAAGTATACTCCAGTGCTTTGGACATGAAACTCTGACCTACAGAATTAAATAAACAAACAAAAAAAAACACATGATTTCCAAGTGTTGCTACCCCTAGAGTTGGGGGGGCAGGGCAAAAGGCAAAGGATGTGGAAGAATGCAGAATACCAGACAGTTCCACTAGTTATGTAGGCTACACCTTCACATGATGGCAGAGGTGTAGCTTTAATCAAAAGCCATCTTCAACATTTCAATGGAGTGACCACCTGCCATACCAACCACCTCAGTAAAATCATCTAGTCGCACAGCATACTTGAGCTTAATTCATTATATGTCTTCATTCATGGTAAGAAAAGGGGATCATCAGCTATCTGATGGGATATATAAACGTCAAAGTTGTCAGGACTGTTTCTTGTCTAAAAAAACAGGTCCTTGAGACACATCTTCATGCTTATCTCTATCCCTTTGATGAAAAAAAAAAAAAAAAGGCAATTTTTGCTGTTTATCACAAGTGGTGGCAATACTGCAGAGGGCTGAAGGACCACAGAATGGACAGTTAAGAAAAACAGGCTAGCAAACGATGGAACCTATTAGTTGCTACAGTTAACAGAACAAGTTGTTCTGACTCAAGTGAGTGACATAGCAGGAAGAAAATTTCTTAGAAAAATAATGGACAAAACAGAACCTCATCTACCCTTGAAATGATGGCACGTGTTTCCTAAAGAAGGCGGAGCCTCTCAAAATACATCATTTTGTTAATGAGATTATTTTATCTATTAAATCTTCAGTACCATCTAAGATCAACCTACTTATTACTTTGCTAAGTGATACAATACTAGTTTCAAATGGAGCATTTGCAGAAAACCCCTTCATGGAGTACTCTTGCCTGAACATTTTGACAGCACTTCAGAACTCCCCAAAAATACTAGCTCAATCATAGAAGTAGCTGCAGACAGACTGATCATGTGTTTCTGAGGCCATCACACCAGCGGGTTTGGAAGGTCATGCTGATGAAAGCATATGGCTTCCAAGTTCTAGAGTTAGATCGGTCATGGTTACTTCATAGTCCCCTGCATCAACCAGCATTGCACAGTTTAAACATGCCGAGCAGTTTAAATCCTTTATTTCACCTCAGCAAACTAAGTAATGAGTAATCTTCCTGTTTGTTGTTATTGTTAAAGAACTCTCCCCACTCTTAAGTTCGCATTGCAGAATGCTGCTGTGATATATATGCAGATCCAGCATGCTTGTATGAGACACACACATCATTCATTTGGAACTGCTCAAAGTGATGTGTTAGCACAGCTGGCAAAGCCTCTGAAACATACAGAAGCCACAGTTGTATTATTTAAACTGGACCCCTCATGCTGCCTGTGTCTGTATTTCTGCAATTTGACGAGGCTTCAAGCTGGAGAGCAACAGAATCCCATACTAAAGCTTGCTAACGCCTTAGTGTGAATTGAAGGTGATGGTACTGAAAAACTAATATTAAGTCTTGGGCCTGCAAATTTTATAGTGTTAGCTTGCTGTACTGGGTCTGGCTGGGATGTTAACTTTCCCTGCAGCAGCCCATACAGTGCTGCGCTCTGCACTTGTAGCTAGAACAGCAGTGGTATCACACCGGTGTTGTGTCTGCTGCTGAGAAGTGCTGGCACAGCATCAGGACTCTCTCTGACCCTCCTAGGGGGTGGGCAAAAAGTGAGAAAGAAACATCAGCAGGGCAGCTGACCTAAACCAACCAAAGGGATATTCCATACCATATGATGTCACACTCAGCAATAAAAGGTGGAAAAAGGAAGAAGAGGGGAGGGGTGGGCTCTCGTTGCGAAAACGTCTGTCCTCCTCCCGAACAACAGCTATGTGCGTTGAGGCCCTGCTTCAAGGACGTGGTCAAGCATCGCTCATTTGTGGGAAGTAGAGAGTAATTTCTTTCCTCTGCACTTCCACATAGCCTTTACTTGTTTTGTTTAGTTATTCCCTTTCCCCCTCCCTTTTCCCCTTTCCCTTTTTTCCCTTTAGTTGAATTGTTTAATTAATAATAATATTTCCTTAATTATATATATATATATATATTTCCCCTTTTTAATTAAATCATCCTTATCTCAACCCGTGAGTTGTTCTTTCCTTTACTTCTTCCCCTCCTCATCTGAGGAGGGGGAGTGAGAGAGCGGTTGTGGTGTTCAACTGCCTAGCACGGTAAAACCACCACACTTGCTCAGATCAGCATCCAAATAGTTGGGGCCTTAACCTAATAGAATCTATGTGTTCAGAATCTATACATAACCCTAGAATGTCCGGTGCCTCCTGGGGTCTTCTCACCAGTCTTATCCCCATGTGAAATTAAAAGGACAAAAGGACATTTTGGAGCTAGCAACAGTAAGGCCCCATCAGATTGCTCACTACTTATTAAGGCAGAATTAAAGCTGAAGTTTCCTGATGTTTTGAGTAATTATTTTTGCTAAGGAAAACAGTTCCAACTGAAGAGAATAAAGGACATACTGAGGCCATATCTACTCAACTGGGATATGAAAGACCAAAGTTCCAGTTCTGTTCTGAATCTTGCTTAGTAGTAGCAGAAGCCAGTGTGTTGAGGGGTCTTGCTCTAAAGTTTTGACTGGAAATTGCATCTCTGCAGAAAATGCTACATTGGATTACAGAAAAAGCTTTGGATTTATGAAATCAAGATTTCCTGATGGGGAATACTTTTGTGGTAAGGTAACAAGTATATAATGAAAATTTGTGATGGATAGATATCAACTACAATTTTTCTGGATTTCACCTAGCATATTTGTACATGAAATGGAAAAGAAAATTATGCAAAAATAATGCTAATTTAATACCACAATTTTCACTTGCATTTGTTTGATACACAAATGATGACTCACGGTAATACAGATACGTAAACTGACATTCATATTTGCTTTTGCACTGCTACCGCTTACCCTAATCTCTAATTTTAATGAATATATGGCAGAGGGGAAGGGGGTGCTGCAGTCCCATGAGCAAAGGCTTTACATTTTGATCCTACCACCTATTAATTTTAGTACTGTAGGACTGAGATATTTAGATCCATGCAAAATGCACGAAGTATTCTCTCCCTGGTTTCAAAGAACTTTCAAAATATACCATGTTAAGTCAGTGTTTAATCTTTTTTAATTTATTTTTTTTATTTTTTGTAACCATTACCTTTTTGCATCCATTGGTCTGTGCCCACCTGAAATTGCTTGCTGCAAGCAGTTCCATGGGGACCACAGAGCTACTTCTGGGTGCTCATGGTAACTGACACTTTCTGCACAAGCAAGGAGCGTGAGCTGGCTACAGAGGCTATGGGTAACAGATGCACATGTGAACACCAGAAGATTCAAGCCAGTGCTGGAAATGAAAGGTAGTTAGCTGAACCCTGGCTAGTATAAACTTCATGATCTCTTCTGAACTTCCTGTGACCCTTTGGGTTATGACTGACAATTAAAGAAACACTGAGCTATAGAAACACAAACCTACTTACCTTTCCCGTATCTGCCGCAGTTTTCTTTTAAGCAATTTTTCCTGTAAACTGAAGTGTTTTCTATTTAAAGTGGCTTATAAAGCTGTTGAGGCTTAATATTAAGGTTACCTATATTTAATGAGAAGACACTTCCCATACATGTATTTTAGTATAAATACTGCATAGAAAAATAAGTCATATCATTACAAGTGTAACTGTTTCACAACATACAGCAAAATTGCAAGACTTACCTAGGTACACCTATGGAAATTGACTTAATCCTTTCTTATACCAACCACTGACTTAATTTTCAAAATAAGCTTTTCAAATATTAAGTTTACCCAATATCTATCAAAATATACCATTATTAACATTCATTTTATATTTATCTATTCATATGTGCTTGTGCCACTTCCTGCCTGCACAAATCACTTCCATTTAAAGCAATTCAGCCGAATAAAGTTGAACTAAGCAAGTCTGGAGTTTAAGTTTTAAGGCTTTGGAAGAAAAACTAAAACAAAAATGAAACTAATTCTGCAATCCAGTCACTGTGTGGCCACATGCTGTTGACTATTTCCTTGTTGGAAGAGACTGCTGCTTCCATGAGGTGAATGCTGAATACAGCATCTCCAAGTTAACGTGACAAGGCCTAAACACAGTTTGGCAAAGCAGAGCTGTTCGTTTTTACTGATCAGGTTCTGTGCTCTGCTCAGCATGTTTACCAATACTCTGACAACACAAAGTCAGTAACCGACAGCTTAGTGCACTAAATACAGCTGCTCTGTAACTCTAAGTCATCCATTTATCTTTTAACCAGGCTTCTTCATGCAGTTAGCACCACTGCCAAGTGTACTAAGGAGAATTCACACACTGCTACAGTTCAGTAGGCTGAACTCCAAAGCTACTGGTAACTTGGCTGCGGTGTCAAGACACAGTTATATAACCCCCTGAGCTGAATGGCGCACCAGAGCAGGGAGCAGAGTGCACAAAGGGAAAAAGAAGAAGGAGCCCACATTCCAAGGGTATTATGGTTCAGAATATGACAAGAATGGACTTCCTAGACTTCTAACAGACTTTCATTTTGTCAAAGTTATTTTTTTTTCTTTCCCCACTGTAGAATACTGCACAGCTTCAATCTAGACAATCAGTGAAAGCAAAGAAATGCATTTATCTCAGCCACTTGCATGTACACTGGAATAGACTTCAGTCTACAGACAAATGATGCTGAGCACTACTACCTGCATTCCTCAAATAAACTTAATGATCAAGGGTGCATGAATTAAAGGATTGTTGCCAGGCCAAGTCACTGCCACCTATTTCACTGACAGATGCCTTGCGTGTTTGTAAGGAAGTATATCGATTGGAGTCTCCAACGTGGTCAAAAAAGAGAAATTAAGTGATGGCTTTATTTCTGTCATCATGGTAGTCTTTTGCTACAGCGCGTCAAGCATTCAAGAAGGATAAGGTATACATAAGAGAGAATCAAATCTCTTGGATAATCCCAACACACAGTATTCTGTCAATGCATAAGCATACTACAAATTTAGCTGTGGTACCAAATCAGGTTCTGAGCTACTGGAAATAAACTACTGTAAGCAGAACACTATCAACTTAATCCAGGTCAAGATCTGACCCTGTAAGTCTCAACACCAAAACAGTTTTTTGTTGTTGTTGTTGGTTGTTTTTTGTTTGTTTGTTTGTTTTTAAAAAAAGAGAATTAAATTAATCTTCAGTCACTTTTCACAAAATGGTCTCAGATGATAGGTGACAGTGACCACTACCAAAAACCCTAAATGCTTGCTTAAAGAGTAATTTATTTCATACCATAGACAATTAATTTGAAGTCACATAATTCTATCACTACTGATCTGGCTTGCTATTATGCAACTAAGAAAAGAAAGGCTGGGCAAGGGGAAGGAAGATCAGTATATCAAAAAGCCAACACCCATTGTATTTCTTGCACCCAGACTACATCTGTTGGGCCCACACCAGCTTTGAGAGGTTAGGGCAAGATTTGAGATTCTTCTGTTTAATCAAAAGGATCAAATCTAAAACCTAGAATACTCTTTGTGAGATAAAGAGCTTTATAAATAGCTTTGCAAAACCTTGAAGATGGCTTGGTCCACTGCAATCATATCTATTGATTTCAAAGCTACAAAAATATATACAGTTTCATATAAGGACAAAATGGTCCATCTTTTTAATTCAGCAAAGGTATTGATATTGCTAGCTGAAAATGAAAAAAAAAAAACTAATTAGAGAGGACAGTTTTTTTCTGCCATTTAGGTGATGGTCAAAACCTTCAATATCATGATTTTATTTACCAGTAATCTTAGCTGTAAATCCCACAAATCACTGTAAGAGTTATATTAATCATTTTAAGTAAAACAAGTTTCAACCTAAGCCATCATTAACTCTGACCTTTAAAGCTGAAGTAGAATAGGTAACTTTTTCTACTTTGCATGTCTTTTGGTCAAAACCAGAAACAGGTACAGTGAATACCATGGGAAACTACCTTCTCCCCCCACCATCCAAACCTCAACAAAGTCCGGAAAATCTGTAAGTGGCTACTCTTAATATAGAATAATTCCAGCCCAAGCAAGATGAGCTTGTGTTCTGGGATATCTACTCAAAATTCCAAGCTAACTGAGGTGCTAACAACTTACTACTTGTGCCAGTTAAAAATCTGGGGAGCTATATGAAAAGGAACAAATGTCATGCAGCAGTATACCTGAAATTTTGGACATTACAGAAATAAAAGGCAGTGAACACAAGTTACTACAGCTGAAGTGGACTAATTTTCATTTCCTGGTAATGAAACATTAAGGAAAAAAAATCAAAACCCCCAAAACCTCAGAAAAAGTAGCCTTGATTAAGCAGGTTTGGTCTCTCAGGTCAGATGACAAAAACAGTTCTGAACAACTGGCTGTCTTCCTAGATGCACTGAAGGCCCTGTAGAGTACAAAATGAATCATAAAGAAAACAGTGCTAAGTAAAATGCGACTCTGCAAAGAACTGAGTGCCTTTCAGTATGATGAAAAATGGAATGGAAGAACTTAATAGGATCTGGCATAAAGGTCACTCCTGATTAGCATTCAGATGTTGCCAATTCTGCAAACTACTTCATTCATGGCTAGTACAGTAATTAACATTGTTCTTATTATGCTTCTGTATATTTGAGGGGAGGAATTTTAGAGAGCATACCTGAAATTCTGAACCAGCACTAAACTGTGTTCAGCTGCATCTGAGAAGCTAACAAGAATGTGCATCTCTCTAAAGGGCCTAAGAGATGCATGACACTCAACTATGATACGCGAAGGGGAAAAGGGAACAGTGTGGGTTTTGAAACCAATACAAACTCTCAGCTTCCTTTATCAAGGCTCTGTCAAAAATAGGGAGGGACTTTACAGTGTTTCTTTCATGTGGTAAAAACTTGAAATAAATGAATAAGTAAATGGAGTGGGGATTTTATCTGAGAATCACTAAGGCATAAAGAGGCCAAAACAGCGCATGCAAATACTGAGACAGTCTTATATCATCTTTCTCACAAATGGACCCAGGATGTAACAAGCATGCACAATGAAAGGTGAAAGGAGCATCCCAAGTCCTTCTATCAGAAAGTTTCTGTAGTAACCTACAGAGGATTACCCTGGTCACCTTCATAAATACTGTGCGACTGAGCTGAAAACCTTAAGGTCTTCAATTCTGCCTGGAAGCTCCCATTGATGTCAGTTATATTTACGAGTTAATAGGGGACATCAACTTGTATATTGCTCTGAGTCTGCTTCCTGATAAAACTTTTGTCAACAGCTACTGAGTGTCCTGCTGCCTACTCCTAATATTTTGTCTCTTCAGCCTATGCTGTTCAGAAATAGCCAGCAGCAGTCTGGTAGGACTCACAACGAGTGGTATTACGTAACGTAGAAGCACGAGGTGCTCTTCCTAAGAACCCTTGCAAGTACAGTTCACCCATCTTACAAGGTGACAAAGCATTACACAACACTGTATGAGTTTGCAGGCCCCAGGAAAACAATGTGCAATATGACATGGATGAGAGACAAACGATACCTGTAACTTGGAGAAATATATGGACATCAGAGCAGCATAAGACAAATGAACTATTAATTGGAAAACAAAAGGCCCATTTGTTTAGAGCTGAGTATTAGAGCACAAACCTAAGTAGTATCATCAAAAGCAAAGAGGCAGCAAAAAGATGAAGCACACAAAATGGTTGGTCTGGATTATAGGTAAACAACAGCTTTATGGACATACTACTTATCAGAGTTCTGGGAGGACAAAGTTGCAGGTAAAAATCTGCTAGACTGTTAAGCTTAGCAAGAGACTTAATTAAGAGGGAGTTTGCTAAGAAGTTAAAACTGAGGTTATTCAGCAGTATTGTAGGGCTCTCACACAAAAAGATACACCAAGGAGACAAAAAAGCAAGCTCTGAGCTCTCACCGCCCAGCACAACACAGTTATGTCCTCTGTCCTCATCCCACACAGCCATTTTAGAAACCCTTTAAATGCATGTTTCTCAGGTGAGCTTCTGTTCTGTTGCTACAGAGGTCTTGTAACTTGACAGCCCAAGCATCCACATGGACATCTAAATTTTGGGTGCTGGCTTATACATTTAAACAAGACCTACGGTATCCCGTTTCTGAATAGAGACATCTTAGCCTAAAGTCTTGAATCACATGTTAACAAACATTGTACTCCAAAACCATACACTGGTGTCTGTCTCAGTAACTAAAACCACTAGACTCATTGCACTTTGCCTAGATACTAATGCTAGTGAGGCCGGACGCTAGTCTCTCCAATTCACAACATCAAAAGTGAAAAGGCATGTTTGGTTGCATCCAGCAGAGCTTTTCATGCCAGTATTCTAATGTATCTCTTGATTTTCTTCATAATTTTATCCAACTACATAAACAGAAATAGAGCATATGAAAATATACAGTTGTCTGAGTATGGACTTTAAGTGCATCAACGTTTATGGATATACACAGCTTACAGAATAGAAGATACCGTCGTGCTTCTTTTTTTTTAATCACAGAAAATAGCAACATACTACATGAGTGCTGCAAGGCAATCTGCCAACAGAACTAACTAAATGTATGAAAATACTTCTACTGAAAGAACTTATGCTGAATTAAATGTTTTGCTGCTTTATTTGATTTGGCTTACTGATCATTTAACTGTCACCAAATTCTGACCTTAAGAAGTGACAATGCTTAATGACAATAAGGCACTGTAGATCATGTGTTAATGCTGATTAATGCACTTCCCAAGTGTGCTAGAAGCATTTGGCTTGCCTTGTACCTTACACTGTGCACCCAAGGCATGCATTCATCAGCACTACTGCTCAGTCTGTCATGTCTTATTGCTGAAGTAGCGCACCATTCTCAGTATGTTTGCTTTGAGCCTGCCTCAATCAATTTACATTACACTGCCCACCCAAACCCACATTTTTGAGGTTCTCCTAGCTCTTGATGATCAGGGGCCTGCGTGTTTAATAACATTTTGCTCTGCCAGTCTAATTAACTCCGTCACTGTATCCGCAGTCAGATAAAATGCTCATTTCACACCACATTAATTTTTATCAGCTGAACATTAAGCAACACAAAGCTATCTGTGCTTGGTTTAATTTACATACTGACAGAGCTACAAAGCATTACTGCAGTGACTGCAAAGCAAATAAGTAGAACTGGCATCAAACATGGCTGCTTCAAAATGAAATATTGATTTGCAAGACTGGCATCCCAAAGTAAAAAAGAGGAAAAGAAAAAATAAAAGAGAATTACAAATTATTTTCCCCTGTCAGCACTAAAAAAAATATGCATTTTGTAACCAGAATGTCCTTAAATGCTATAGCTTGAGAGGGGTATTAAAATTGAAACTTATTATTTAACTGGCCAAGGAATGTTCAGAGTGATAGTAATGTGTCTCATGACTTAGAAAAGAAAAAAGCAGGTGAGAAGGTCTGTATCAGAGAATACATCTTACAAGACCTTCCTGCCCTCTTCACTTTGCTGACTTGAGCTTAGCAGTCCTCTTGCATTATTAAAAAAATAATAAAAATGAAGAGAGGATTTAAGAAAGACCCTAAAATTCTAGTACATTAAAAACTCTGGGATCCTGGAATTTCATTCAGAGTCTATTCATTCAGAGTCTAGCAGTGACCCTTCCATGCTATTTAATAGCATCTGTGACCCCACAGCACCCAGAAGATTAAGTATTCAACTGAGTTAAAATGAATACTTAAATGTTGGCCACACAGATCAATCATTCCCAGCTTTTCCAGTATGCTGCACCACAGTAGACAGCTGAAGACCTTAGCTCCAAAGACAGTAACATCCTATCTTCCACTCAACTGGCCTAAGTCAAATCTTGGCTAGAGCACAATCTGAATTGCACTCCATTGAAGAGCTACAGCACACACCTTCCTCTGGGCCACATCTAGTCTAAGTTAAAACAGAAAATCAGGCAAGTCTGAGGGGGCTGCATTGCAAAATTTCCACAGAGGTTTAATAAACAAGCAAAACGAATAAATTAGTGTTTTTTCACTTCTACCTGTAGGTTGACGTAATATTTTAACCATTGGAGCTAGTGCTTTTGATGCCTTTTTTCACCCCAGTGCCTTGGTCATCCTGCACACTAAGCAATGGCTCTACTGTACTAAGGAGGTTTCTGCTCACAGCAATGCATGAGGTCACTGGCACAAGCAGATCCTGCGTAAGCAAGCAAGGAAGAAAACTCCTATGTCCTAGAGGAGGGACAAATAGCTAATGTTCAGTGTTCCTTTCCTGAAGATTTTGTAAAATGTCAAGCTTTTTTCATTAATTCACTGAAGAGCTACAATATTGGCCCTGCTCATATGTGTGATTTTCTGGCTCTTGTCTTGAAAAACTGCTATTGGCATTGATACAGTTAATTCTCTATGACATTTAAAATTTCCCCCAGTCCTGCAGCATGGTGTCCTGGTTTCCCTGCCACTACCTCCAAGGGAGCAGACAAGTAAAGCTACATAGGACTGGGCAATCATGGGATTGTTTCCTGAGGAAATTGGCTACTGCTGTGAAATCTTTCTTTGCTGTTGAAGCCATCTTTACAAGGGGCTCTCTTCTCTTCAAAGAACAAATATAGTTAATAACCTCCAACCCAGAAGCACTGATACTCAGCTTCACTAGTAAGTGAAAAATCATTTCAAAACATGACATGGTATTACAGCTACTTCTCTTGACTACAGTATAGTTTATTATTGTATTCCAGCCTTCACTGAACACAGCTGGTTTTGGAACCAAGCCAACTCAACCCATTATTTACAAATACTGAAATACTGACATAATGAAGATTTGACTGAGGTAACAGTTCAGTGCCTAACTTGGCCTTCCTAATGAACATAAAATTGTTCTGCGGTTCCCTGCTTACTTTACCACAATCTTCCTTCTCCTCCTTTTCCTATGAAAGGGAACATCCAAAAAAGAAAAAATACAAACCAACCACCCAGTCTCAGCCATCTCTGAACTTCGGGTGAGTCAAAAATCATTACCAAACCTATATCCTACCTTCAGATATAGCTGGGAAACTGTTTGGTCCATCTTTATAGAACATGCTTTCAACATATGTTATGGCTAGTTTCTCAGGGTGCATTCATGTCACTTTCATCTGTCCTTTGAAATATGAGAAGCAAAATAGACCCAACATACCATTCTAACTGAAATCAGTCATTGTTTCGGCGTAACTACAATACAAAAAGAATCGACCCTTCCTGACATTCTTGTCAGATTAGTAGCAGACAGTTTCCTAAGACATTAGTCAGTTGGAACCCAAAGGACAACATGACTTTTAATTCAAGGTAACTGGAATAAAGAAAAGAGAGGCTGATTAATTAGATCTTTACAGTGAACTAATTTGCATCCCTATTCTCACTGGTTTTCTAAAAAGAGAATCAATGTATGTTTGTGCCTTACATCATCTGGTTCTTCCTCACATTAAAAACGACAGGTTTTGCAGGTGAAAAAAAATAATTTTCCTATAAAAAGGTTTCATTTCCTACTGGGACATAAATGATTTTTACCGAAGTAAAATTCCTTTCATCACTAGTGCAGTTGGGATAATAAGCATGGAAATTTGTTCTTGGAATTCTCCCAAGAACTTGCAGGACTTTCAGCACTGTTGTTACAGAGAATTTAAGAGATTAATATAAATTATTTCATGCAACCTGCCACCACATCATCTGTCACATCACTACTTTTGCCCAGCATACAGACCAGCAAAACCCCTTGCAACTTAAGCCTCACCTTGTGGCTAAGACTGGTACCTGGGGGTACAGAAATCATGAATGCCTGCACCACTGCACCAACCCTTCTCTTTTCAAGCCAAGAGAGGGAAGTTTCCCCAGAGAACAGCAGGGCAAGTACAAGGATTGGTCAAGGAATCTTCATCTTG
This sequence comes from Oxyura jamaicensis, assembly GCF_011077185.1. Classification (NCBI taxonomy): domain Eukaryota; kingdom Metazoa; phylum Chordata; class Aves; order Anseriformes; family Anatidae; genus Oxyura; species Oxyura jamaicensis. Next base: position 6,489,248 of record NC_048902.1, read on the forward strand.
TTTCTATCTTTCTTGTACATGAAGTTACACAAGACAGTGAGTTATTCAAGTGTAGAATGATAGCTCTCACGGCTGTGCAACAACAAAACGTACTATGCTGGAGGAGACCCCTCTCAGTCCATTGACATTTATTTCAAACCTTTTTTTTTTTTTTTTTTTTTTAAATGAAGTGAAATTTCACTAGCAAGCCCAATTGCCTTACTCAAGTATTTTGGAGGTCCAAAGATCCTTATGAATTTCTCTTCACATCTAAAGCTGTACTAATTCATTTAAATTGAAGTGGCTCTCATACTTTGAAGTAAGTCTTGTTTTGCAGCTTGGAAAGATCTAGGTAAATAATAGCCAGTTAATAACCCTTTACTTCCTGCCTCAGAAAGTAATACAAGACCTTGCCATGGATATCAAACTGAACTTCAACTCTACTTCAGATCATCCTGAAATATAGAGATTGTAGGAAGTTGTTAAAATACACACTGCGCTATCTCTGCAACAGCAAACTAATCAAACCTCACTTGCTGGTTGGATTCATTAGCCAACAAGCTGTTTTTCAAACTAAGATTGGATGTGCCATGAACTGTTGGATCGTGCCCTGAGCAAGTTTTCTGAAGTGTTTGCCCATTTCATATATGAGTACTTTCTGCCTTCCCCAGAACTGCAATTTAGCTTCTGCTGTAAAAGTCTTCAAGGCCAGGGGTAAACCTAACTTAGCTATCAGTAGATTTTGCACCTTCAAATTAACAGACACCTTTTCACCACCCCATTCCAATTGACTTTCCTGAACTCTGCTTTTGCTAGCATTTTGTATAGACTGTGTCTTTTGATAACTCAAATAAGTAGCTCATTGCTATGCAGGCTTCAGAAGTGGAACGTCACGGGCTGAGAGGGAGCAAGTATTGGTCTTGACAGTTTGGATGCTGCTTCTTTTCTCCAAGATGACTTTTTTGACAGCACCAGAAAGCTTTGTCTGTTTTCAAACTCTAAGATATGACAGGGACTCAGTATGCCGGATAAGACAGACCGTGCCAGGTCAGTGTTTTTGTCTACACAAGCTTATGGTCTCTTTGAATTTATAAACTAGCAGAGGAGAACATGCTGGGGAAAAGGAGGGAAAACTAAAATTCATCCAACAGGTATGCTATCCACAGTCAAACCCTGATGTGTTTGAGAGGAACCCTGTAGCCTTTGTTAAGCTATATACATCCTGTGCTTAATTGAGAAATTATCCTTAAGTCCTGGAGAGCTACAGGTCTCTATCTCTCAAACGGGAAACAATCATATCTCACAGCAACTCATTATGTATTCTTTTTGTATCATGAGTTGTTTTAAAACCGTGAAATTAGTTCTGGCAGAGTGTACAGAGAAACACCCATGAGATGAGACTGAACAAGTTATGTAAGGTTTCCACACACTCCTCATGAATGTTAACTCTTTGTGGCCAGAAGTCTGCCTGTTTAGAAGACGAAGTATTCATAATAGTATATAAGAAAACGTTTGTTTTTTTCTCCTGACATTCTGTGTATATAACAGCTTTATATTTAGTTTTGACAAAGAAACCTCCTTTCTTCATTGTTTCTTGTTGTGTTTAGACAGTTATCATGCAACGTGACTTGTATCAGTTAAAGAAGTTTACAGTGCCTGTAATTAGTTCAGCTGGACCTGTCTGTGCTGACAAGTAAATCAACCCTTCTGTGTGGCATTCTGAAAACCGTCCCAAACATATCAGATCCATTAATATACATCATCACAGAATCACAGAATGGTGAGGTTGGAAGGGACCTCTAGAGATCATCTAGTCCAACCTCCATATGAGAACACGCCATATGAGAACACATCTGTCAGAAAACATCAATGCAATGATGTGCCTGATATATTTGCCTTGGACTCTCTAGCAAGGATCACAAACCCTTCCAAAAACTATAGCCATTGTAACCTTCAGGGAGCTTGTAACCTTTCTGGAAAGGTCAGCCTTTAAGTCAGCCTCTGAGCACTTGCAGATGCATTTTTTTTATATTTTTTTTATTATTTTTTTTTTTTGCTGAGGCTAGGGTTAGTGAGTTGAAGGCCTTTAAAGCTCAAATTCTTCTGTTCTGCTGAACCTGGAGAGGTATGATGATAGCTGGTGTCGTGTTCTTGTTGTAATTCAACAAACACACATTTGGAGCTGGAAGCTTCCCCCATGCTCTACTGAAAGTAGAATGGAGGATCAGGAAACTAAACCAGAACTTCAGTTCAGCCTTGAGAGCTACAAACAGGGACAGGATGGAATTGCAGCTCAAGGTACATTTAAGATGGGACCTTTTGCCATTCTCCAGTTACAGTGGAGCTCTAGTCTATTACTAACTCAACTGACAAAGCTGCCTGTGATACGCAGTATTCAAAGAGACAGAGGGAAAAATTCCTAAGATGAAGTGTCAGGACACAGTAGAGTCTATATTAAGGTGTATACTGCAAGTACAGCCTCCTTGAATTGTAGGTACAGTCCTAATTGATTGGGATTTAAAAAAAAATCACATGAAACTTCCAGAAAACATTTGTTAGATTTCCATTTAAAAGATTTTGTCTGAAAACCTTACTGCTTGCTAGACCTGTACAAGTGTGATCAAGTGAGTGCACTGCCTTTGCAGAGCTGCTAGAAAACAGTTCTTCAGAAATGCAGTTAGGTCCCTTTACTTTTTGCATTTCAGCAAGAAATTCAAATTCATTGACAAAAGACTGGAATAAGTGACAAAAAATGGAACAGAAGCAGTATGTTGGCTAGATTCAGTAGCTTAGATTAACAGAAGGAATGAATTTTTGTTAAATAGCAGAAGGCTAAACAGAAGATCATCACTGCTTTTGGAAAAAACTTTCCACATGTTACGTACATCTCTGCTTCTGAAATTTTCTAAGTTCTGGGGATAGAAACTGTCTCATTTAAACTTTATGAAAAAAAATCAGAAAACTTTTTTTTTTTTAAACTTTCTAACAATCTTCTGTTGATGTACTCTGCTACAAACATAATTAATAACAGAAGTCAAAGGCCTCCTGTTACCCAGTAAATCTGAATGCTGCACAAACTGCAAGAAGAAAAAAGTCTCATCGGCTTGTTCTAAAAATGATGTACACCATTAAGAGAGGAAACAATTTTACCTGCTTAAGTATTTCTTAAAGCAACTAGGACCTTGGAGTTCAGCAATGCTGATCCAAAAGCCTTATTTTCCTTTATTTAAGCATTCTGGACACTTGTTCTGAATATGATGCCAAAATGTAAAACTGAAAAACACAAAGGATATTAGGATCATCTGAATTACAGATGTCTCTGAAGACAAATGGCATAAAGATGTGAAACAGACTGACCTTAAATGTCCTTATTCTCAAACTGCCTAAAGGGTCTGTGTAATTTTCCTATAGTTTATAAACTTGTCAGGCTGATTGGAAGTGATGATAACCTTTTACAGAAAACTTATAAAACAGAATTAAAATTACTCCTTCGTGTACTAAGTCCATTGAACATGTTACAAATCAGCAAGATAACAACGCTTGCCAACTTTTCTATACCAATTACAGCACTGGAGAGGAACAGGTGACCAAAAGACACATATGAATTAATACTCTCCATGGGATGTGGGAGGCTGTTGTAACAGACCCGTCTTCTCCTAGACATTAAAATTTTAGAGAACCATTCACTGGCAGCTGATAAAACAACAACAACAACAGAGCAACAACTAACAACTCCAATTACTTTTGTTGATTAAAAAAAAAAAAAAAGAGAGAATATTTAGGGTGTCTTTCTCTGTTTACTATTGGAAATGCTTGCTTCCATGTGAGCAGGCATAAGGAGTGAAGGCAGATGAAGACTTCCAATGGTATGGTTCAGTTTTGAAGTTACAAAAGAACAGCACAACCCATAACTTTCGGAACTACTGTGTGTTACCTTCATAAAATTCATGGTATTCCACTGCCCCTGAACAATGTTGTTTTTATTTGGTTTACGGGAAGGTTTACCACCAAGGTTAGTAGAAAATGAAGGCAATTGCCTGTCATTGTCTTAACAGCCCTGAAGTAAAATAAATAAATAAATAGATGTCTTTACAATAACATTTGTAAATCACACCCACTTTTAGTCCATTCCAAGGGAGACCAATACAATTTACTCATAAATGCAGTGATGTGGATTGCTGGAAATTTATCACTTATTTTTCTCCAGCTGGTACATACTGTTTTAAAGGCATCCCTGACTTAGTGCTACAAAACACCTTTCTGCATAACAACGGAAGTATTCAAGGACAGAAATTCCATCTCCGTCCATCAAACCTCTGGAATGGAAAAAGAAGCTACATATTGCTGTGGCCTGACTTGCTTTGGTATGATTTTTCTGTGTGTGTGTGTGTGTGATTCAATGCTTCTTTCCAACTGACAGTGAACTGAGACTACAGCTCTGAATGTACAGCATGCATGACCAAATGCATGGCATAGGCAGTTCCACCACAAACTGAAAAAGGGCAACGTAGGATACAACCCTCTTAAAAGCTGGTCTGAGTCATTTAGGAACATGCACCCCTGGGGCATCCCTGGCTCCATTCAGTCTTAGTAATGGTAAAACTGAGCCATTGAAGGCTGAAGAGCCAAATCTTCTAACACATTAGGGAAACATGAGGTTTAAAATATAAGAGGGGGTGGGGGGAGGAGGGGGGCAGTAAAACTGACCAGTATTTTTCTAGTCTGGGCCTCTTCTCCACAAGTTTTCTCCCGTGTATAGATTTTGGGGATAAATGGGACTATCTGCAGTCAAGTAAACTGTTTGGACAGAGAACACTTCATTTCCCTGGGTGTGAAAACCAAAACATAGTTCAAATGGTGATTTCAACCAAATTATGATTCGTTACTGCAACACAATCCACAAATTAACACGCAAGCGAGGCTATCCAGCTCACACAATTCAGATCTACTTATTTATCCTAGTACGATAATTAAACTCTACCTCCAACAGCCAAGGGAACACCTGCCAACACCTGAATGATTTCACTGAGAGCAGTTACTTTGACAACCCAAACAAAAGATACTTCATTCCTATCTAAGCAACGTGATCTTCAACTGTAACCAGCCACTTAATTGTTATCTCAGTCCAACATCCAGTATTATGGCTTGCAAAGCAAATGCAGGCTCTCCCCTGTGAAACAAGAAAACAAAACCACCACAAAACCAGCACCATAATACTGAAGAGTAAGTGACCCAGGAAGATGACAACATGTTTCAATATTCCACATAATTTCCACCTTTAATGGCAAAAAAGATAAAGTAAGTCACAGCACCTTCTCATGCTGAGAGTGGAAAGCAGCATAATTCATTTACCATCACTTGTACAAGTATTTCAACTATGAGCTTTATGGCTCATCTCTGAGGAGACTGGGATATAGCCAATGCATCTTTAATATGCATTTTGCTTGGTGAAATAGTTTTGACTATTTCCTTTTTTCTTAGAAAAGTCAAAGCTGTCATAAATCTAAATTTTCTGCTCCTTATTTTTCACCGTAAAAAGCGAAAAATATAATTTTCAAGGCACCTGACAAAATGAAATATCTGATAAAGAATTTGAAAATTCTTCCTAGTTCATTACTTGTAATTTCACCCCTCCCCAGCCAAACTGGTTCAAGTGCCCAAAAGCAAATGAACAGAACTTTCCATGTGAAGAGGATGTTTTCAGCTGGCAATTTCAAGTAATGAAAAATTAAGAAATGTGAAAAATTTTGTCTAGGCTACATACAGTTTTACCTAAAAGTTCATTATATTTTACAGCAACAGCAAAAGGTCAGTAACTGCACCAGTTTTGTAGACGTCAGTACTCAGATCTTTCAAAGAAACAACTAGAATTTCTGAATAGAGCAAAATCATTCCTCTACCCTTAGCTCTGGACTTATGTCTTAATAAAGAACTGAAATTAAAAAGGGGGGGTGGGGGGAAGTTCCCTGTTTGTCCTGATTTCAGTAAAGTCAGAAGTAGCTGAGAACACTGCTACTCTCAAAGAAAATGCCATCTAACTAGTTTTCTCTGCAATACATCAATGTAAGCTACAAACCAAACAGTGCTCTTCAAGACCCTTCCTTACCTTTCAAAGAGCTTTATGACCACGGCAAAAGAGTGTAAAAACTTTTTCATTATTCTAGGAAGCCCTACTTCTTGATTCATCAAATTAGTCTATTTTTCAAGTTTAAGGTTAAGGAGAGAATTGTACAACTAAAATTTAGTGAAGTCAACTTCTTCTGTATTTCACTAAAAAACCTCAAGATATTCAACCTAGTGACCAAGAATTTTGGTTACCCTTTTGATGTAAAGCAGGAAACATACTCAGCTAATTTTAGCTCTCATTAAATTTCCATTTTCCTGGTACTGCATTTAACTCTCTTGTATTATCATGGTGTCTCAATGCTGCATTGTAGAAAATGCAAACGTATGAAATTCTAATAAAGAAAAAAAAATACTGCCAACTCAATATTGACTAAGCCAACCTTGCTAATACTAAAAGGGGTAAATTTAATCTCATTTTTGAAAGCAGGTATAGTATCCAAAGGATAAAAAACTTTGTTAATAAGCCCATTCTTACATCCATATGAAGCACTCACATGGTCAATATGCTCAATATTGAAAAAGCACTCAATACGCTAAGCACTAAATAAAACACTACAATACCAGCTGCATGCTTGTATTACAACCAGCCAGCATTCTTAAAGTGAAAAAATGGACATATTAACATTAGGTAATAGTTATGTCTATCCATCTTTACAGCCATTTCTCCTACATACTACTTTTGGTTACACAACTTAATCTAGAGGGGAGTTGCTGTCGGTTATGTATTTCTAGACAGCAGGCAGAAACGATGAGCAGGGTGAGAGCTGTTAAACTTCCCATTTTTCCCTATATGCGAGAATGTACTTAGGGCAGTGGTCCAACTTCATTGCTACAGTCACAGGTCTCTTAAGATTATATCTGTTGCCATTGCTCTGATAGAGACCCCAACATTATGAATAAATCTATCCAGAAGAAAGGCTGCTGCAGTTGAGACAGTATAGTTTTGAGTACACTCTCTTTTCTTTGGGTTTGTATGTAACATGTAAACATTACATATTTACATGTACACACTCTCCTGATTGCTACTCCAGACACTCATGGCCCCAGTTAAAGGGCAGTGAGCACTGCAGTTTTCCCCATGTCTAAATTCTGCTGTGTGGATCATTACCATGCACCTAAATATACTAATGGTACCACAGTTCATTTTTCTACCTCCATATTTCCCCTTGCTTGAGGGTGTAAAATTCCACACACATTCTGCCTGCTCCACTTTTTAAAAGCTTCTCCAGTATATAGTTGTACATTGTATAGTTGTCATGCAGTTCTGCATCTCTATGAAACATGCTGTAACTTATGATTTTACTCACAGTCCTTTAAAGTAATCAGTTCCCAGCCACAACAACATTAGAAGTTCACTTAATTCCTAAGTACTTCAGGAATTTACTTTGGATGTTGATGAACTTCTCATTAAACAGGAATATACAGGGAGAGCATTCCTCCTTGAGATAAAACGTTATAGATGTGTTTATACTGGAGACTTACAACACTGTACGCAGAACTCTTACTCTTCAGTTATAAAGTTGTTTAGAAGGAATATATTTTGATCTGAAGTTTCTGAGACTTGTTCAGAAAACTGCTTCTCTCTTCTTTATGTGATGTCAGAAGAAGTCTGACAGCAATCTAATCAAAACATGCAAATGAAGTCAACTTCCCTGAATGGTTGTAGGAGTCCTCCAAAGAAATTTACAGAAAGTCCTGGCACAGAGATATATTTTTTTTAAATCACTGACTTCATTTTCCATGGTTCTATCATTCTACCATTCTCTAAGGCCTGCTTGTCAATTTATACTTTCTGCTGAGAGCAGATGCTCCAGACTAGGGAGACGCTTAATTTTTGATTTAATTCTAAACACCTCAAAGGATGGTGTGGTTCAAGAAGCAATAGAATTACAGAACCTTATTTAGCCTTCCACTTTACTCAAACTGAAGTGACTTAATTTACTATCAAATTCAAAGCTATTGTCAAAGCAACTTTGTTTTTTTCCCCCACTGTTGGTCACTTTCCTTTACAGCAATTCACACAGAAACTGGCTTTGAATGCAGACTGAGAAAAGAACAAGGTCTCCCTGTTTCCTTAACTCCATTCCTTCTCTTAGCTGTTTGTACCATCCCTTTCCATGGCATGTGCTCAGAGACTGATGAGCTGAAGAAGCTGTTAAAATCTAAATGCATGCAATGGGTGTTAAGCCATTTTTATAGAAGCCAGATTAACTCAGCTGAGAATTAAAATGAGCATTCGAGAAACCCCACCTAACAACCAAAGCAGGGGGGTTCTATTAATACAAGCAAACATCATCAGCATCCTTTGCATTAGTTTATACCAGTCATCTGTTAACATAGAAGATGAAAAACACGTCAGGTTCTCCTCAGTACTGAGAGCACATACTTCCAAGGATTATGCAAAAAAGCTTGCATGTCACCATATTTGTGTTTCCCAGTTTGACAAAATGCATTACCAAATTGAAAGCCTTCCTGTACCTTGCATTAATGGCAAACCATCTAACGAACTTCTCTTCTTCTCACATTACCTATAGCTTCCTGCTTATTATGTCTCTAATAAAATTGCAGTGAGGAACTTCAGCACCCAGGCATTTGCACAAAGCCACACATGAGCATCTCTCTACAAATAAAGCACAATGCAATTAACAGAACCACAGAACTTGGTCTGAATAAGAAAAGCACTAATGGGACTTCAGCATAAGTAGAACAAAAATACTATCCCAGACTACTAATATACACGGCTAAGATTTTCAGAGAGGCACATAAAACAAGTTTCTATGAAACAGCGACTGTTAAACACACAAACTGAAACACACCCATTTGGAAAAGAGACTGAATGCTCAAGGCTGAGGATACAAGTCTGGCATGTAGTCCAGTGATTTACTATTTATACAAAGTTGAAGAACTGCACTGAGGTAGCCTGAGATAGTTCTGATGCAGAACAGCCAGTTGCCTGTTGGTCCAGGATTGCCCCTGATGCTAAAAAGCCCCACAGCTATAATCCTGGACCCAGCTGTAGCAGGGCTGGGCCTTGAACCCAAATGGTTTTGGCAACCAGATAAAGTCATAAAAGGAAATCCATTCCACATCCGGATGAAACTCTCAGATTTCTAAGATTCTATTTCTTCTATTCAGAAACTATCAGAACTATCCATTCATACTAGAAGAGTTTCAGAAACAAATTCAATCTTCTCCTGTGTTTAAGAACATGACAGTCAGATGTCAAGATGCTGTCCAAGTCTGCTGTAACGTCTAGAAAGGGAAGGTTCTTCTTGCAAACTTAGGTGGATGTTTCTTTCCACACAATCTCAGTACATCACAGTATAATTAGAATACATAACCAAAGCAAAAATAACACAAAGCTCATCTAAGTGTACGTGATAAAGTTAATGGTTATTCTACTGCCATATCAGCAGGTATAAAATGATAAGCTTGCAACATACATGTACCTCCACAATTAAAAAAGCTTTTGAAATTGTACCTATAAAAAACTGTTCTCATTAAATATCATCTATTCACTAAACATGACTTTGCAAATGATATTTTTTTCTCCTGAAACTGCCTATATACTTACTTATTCCTTCATTTTCCTATTACTTTTATTGTTTACTTACTCTTAAAGGTGTTCATAAAATTCTTACATAAAGTACAGGCCTGTCTTCCCCTCGATTCACGTACAAACCTGAAGAAGTGCAATTTATCTCTGTAAACAAATCTGTAATGATCCTGATGCTGAAATACTTACCAAGCAGATGCTTAATGTTCCAAATTGGGCAACTCAAATATTCCCTGACAGGTAGAAATAACTGTAGAATACTGATCGTGACATCAAGACTACCTGGAAATTTGTTTAATTTCACACCACCACTGTCCCCAAGCTCTCAGGAGGAAACCTAGGACAGGAATTCTCTGTAGACTCTTAGTAGGAGGCTGAGTAGTGCAAATACCCAGCTATAGTGGCACAAATTACAGCCCAGATTAGCAAGGGCTCTGATACGTTAACTCTAACAATTCTGACCTGGACATGACCAACAAGCAGGTGTTCTAAATCTGAACAAGCCAAAAAACAAGCACAAACCCAAAATTTAGTTTGTTACAAAATAGTTTTTTTGTAGCTTTATATTTCAAGGAAAAAAAAAGTCTCATACTACTAATCCTCATTTAATATAAATGCCAAAGGTAATGCTAACAGAGAGGAGGATTATTCTCTCTCCCCTACTCCTACACCACACTGAGAAAGGTAACACATACGGAAAACTGGCTGATACTTCCTTGGCTCAGAGATAACAAAAACAACAACAAAAACACACCAAAACCATTATCATCTTTTCCTTTTATTATACTGAAGCATAAGCATTACTCTTTGCTTGAATGTAAGTCATTTAACCCTTGCAATTCTTTTCATCCTTAGACCAAACAGCATTCATTACATATTATAACCTGCAATTCTCTTGGGCTTTACTATACATATATAATTGATTTATAATGGAAAAGTGATTAAGTGACTCCCCCATACCAGACAACATGCCAGTGGCTAAGCAAGTACCAACACCCACAAATCTGGCAGTACACGCTCTCTCCCTCACTTGCCACCATTCCACTCAAACAATGTGCCAGAGTCTCTGGCCTCATAAAACCAGAATAAGTTAATGCATCTCCGTGGAGTTAAATTTGCATCATGTAAGTACAATCAGTATCAGACAAAATAGTTAATTAGATTTTGCATGTGGATTTTCAGCCCATAGTGATTTGGTACAAAGTCATTCATACATTATAAAATGAATAATACTGCCTTATTAACCATAGTAAAGATTAGAAGTAGTTGAGATGAAAGCTGGGGGGGGAAAGGAGAGGTTTGTTGTTTGATTCCAACAGAACTCTAATTATCTCTCTCAAGTCATGCCACTGTGAATGGAAACAGAACCAAGCCCTGACTAGAAAACACCAAGGCTATGGGCTCAAAACTACAAGACGTGGGCTACCCAGCCTCAACCTTCAAAGCATTTACACAAAACACTTATGAACGGTTCCAATGAATTTAAGAACTAGTCACACACTTGCTCACTTGAAGAACCAAAGCTGGAGTGGGGCTTATTCCTTTAAGCATGGTGCTGTTAACCTTAAAAGCAATCTCTCAATCATTAATTTATAATATAAAAGCAAAAATGAGCTAAAGGACAGCAACAGAACTGCATGGAGGCTACAACTACAACGGCCCTTTTAAACTTCCAGATGTAGGCCAATAAATCTCAGCCAGCTACAATAAACAGCACAAAAACAATGTACATTTGTTTCTTAATATAATGAATTTTGAATTTCAATTATGCTAAAAAATAAGTTTGATCAATTATCCCACTAGAATAATTTCCACCTTTTCTGGATGTTAAACTGCATTAACATTATAGAATACTTTAAATAAGCCTAGTCAAAGAAAGTTATGAAGAACTATATTGGTCAAATTTAGCTATCTGTCCTAGTCTGCAATTATCTTTGAATTTATGGAAGTACTTTCCATCTATATTAACACCTTGATGATGAAATCCAGACTTTAAAACACAGAGGGCTGAATCCTAAGGTTACTATTTAATTAATAAGTTACTAAGTAGGTCTAGAGCCAAAAAGGATAGGAACAAGGGGGATGGAAAGAGAGCGCCAAATAGCTTCTCTCATTGTCAGCATGTGCTGGACAGTATGCAAAAATAAGGTATTGCCTAACACTCTATTTCGTAGTCCGTATAATACCAGCTTGCCTTAGAATTTCAGGGACTTCACAATAACCTAATGAACAAACAGATCAATGAAATCATTGCTCACTTCCACTATCTTCTTATTCCACCAGAACTAGCCACAATTTTTTATCAGAAATTCCGAGTAAGCAATGAGACTTCTGAAATTTAGAAAACTTGTCCAACACACAGGCAGAAAGCCAACCGTGAGGACAGAAAGTGAGCATATTTTATTCTTGCTGGATGGCAGAGTTGCCACCGCAACATGTTCTCCCTGTCAGCAGCCCACAGTTCTGGCAGGGTTAACCATGACAGACTCCCTCTTCAGAGTGGGCTACTGCACAGCATCAAGACAGACATCTTAGAAGGCATTCTGTACTGAATTAAAAGCAGGTTGACTTTCCTCCCTTTCAGACACTTTCTTAAATGCGTGACATTGTTCCATTTTTAAATTCTTTTCAAATCATTAGTATTTGTATCCATAGCGCCAGGCAGTGAACAGCCTTAAAAGAAAATATAAAATCCATGAATTAAGGAGAAACTGAAGAACACAAAAATACCTGTTTCAGAAATTCACCCAATCTGCATAGTAAGTATAATTAAACACAGTTGCTTGAAGTGGGAGAGAGAGGTGTTCCATTTAAGTTTACATATATTACATTACATTTTCTAGGTCCTTATGGCATCACACAATGACTCCCCTCTCCTTCCTCAAACTAAACCACCCTGAACCCACCCAACAAGAACTTGCAATACTGCCAGAAGCTCACATAAAACCAAAGAATTAATGCTCAAAAATAACAGGGGAAGAAATATGCTTACCAAACGTGTAGTGATTCATTAGTAATCTTAGTCTTTGCAGACACTGAAGAAAAAGATGGTTAAAATTTGTCTATTTCTGTGCCACTGCAAAACCACCCATTTCAAACTTTGACATCGTTTACTCATTTCTCCACCCTGCACAGGTATTTTAGTTTGCTTCCTAGTGCTATACTACAGAACAAAAAGAAACCTAACAACGTAGAGTTGATGTTTTTGTGCTTGAGAAGCAGTCTGAGATCACAGGCCAAAACTATAAAGAGAAAAAATGACAGAGAGAGAGAGAAACAAAACTTTTCTTTGTCCCATATATGTGCATAATGAAAAATAGCCAGCAGGTTTTATGAGTTTTCTTCTGCCTTAAACACAGAATAGACCCTAACAGCCTGCTGGTGGTTTACAGAATACCAGGAGACATAAAGGTGCAAAGTATTTATGTTTTCTGTCTGGCAGGTTAACTGGGAAAGGAAAAGCTCATCAATTCCCATACTACCTTAAGATATTTGCTGCCAACACGTGAAGGAGAAGATTGGCATCATTATTTTCTGTTGGGAAAAACAGGTATGGACTAGGACTGCTAATAAAATTTTTACACAGTGTTAGCACACAGCAAGTTTCTTAATCCTTACCTTGTTACAGAAAAATCTCTGAAAATATAAATCTAAAGCTTCAAAATGCAAAACAAATCAGATTTAAAAAAAAAATCATTTTCTTTTTTTTTAAAAAAAAAAAAAAAACACAACAAAAAACAACAATTTGTGGGTATCTTTAAGTTTTAGTCTATCGTACCGCCCTTGTAAAGTCTTAAAAGATGATACAAGAGCCGTAAAAAACTTTCCATGTGTCCAAAAGCTAGCAGAAATGGAATTTTGGGACTACACTGCATACACCATGACCTTTGAGCATTTCAGGTCTAGTTCAGGTCCTTTGTTTATCATCCTTATAAGTGAAAATATTTCTAACCAGACTGATGTGAAAGATGGGTCCTTTAATCCTACCTTAATCAACAGATCCCAGTCACCACCTCTGCAGTACTGCCACCTTCAAAAAGAAATGTCAACTTTCATTTTTGATCATGACAAACAGTGAAAAAATGTATTCCAGTAAAATAAGAATAGGAAAAAAAATCTTGTAGCTCTACAAATAAATGTTACAATCAAATCAAGACTTTCAAAACTAAAATGGGATGGCCCACTCATAGTTATTTTTCAGATTCCTGCTTGCTTCCTGATTTGTTTGGTACCATCAAGAAATATTGGAAAAATCAAAAGACAGATTACTTCCATTGTAATTGTGCAATTATTGGAGGATCAGAACATTTGAGAGTTACTGCATCTTTTATTTTTTACATAGCAGGAAAAGGGAAAAACAAAGAAAAAACAAAACATAAATTCCTTATAGCTATTTTTCCCTGAAAACAAACAACCACTGCCCAGCTGCCCAAATTCTGATCCAGTATTTTGACTTTAAAAGTGGAATTAATTAACAGTAAAGGCACTGAAATTTCAGCTCACGGTTCTCACCATTTTTTTTTCTCTTGTGGGCTAAATATGTTTTGCTAGGATATATATGTGTCTAAGAAACAGGGTAAATTTCATAGCTTAACATTTTTATCTTCATAACTAAAAGAATCAAGTACCACACATCTCAGATAAGGATGGGAAACTTCCACTAACCTTTCAATTACCACTATTACATGAAGTCTGAGCTCACCTGATAGTAATGCAACAAATAAGATTTTTTTTTTCCATACGTGTATAACTCAACTGTCATTCAATACCAATCTTACTAACTTTAATCTAGTGTATAAATTTAGGGAAGTATGAACGGAATAAGTACTTTTCATGAATGATTCAATAGGTAAGATATATAAACATCAATACAATGGTCATTGAGGTATCACTACCCACTAAGTATTAGCATACAAATCCTTTTTCCTGATGCTTCTTCTCCTTCAGGCTAGAAAATAACACTGTCTTTTCCAAGCTGTCTAGTATATCGAATAGTGATTTCTATTAAGTGGGAAAACTTTCTTTTGTAGTTCTGCAGTCCTTACCATACTAGAAGCTTGATCCTGATACATGGTAAAAGCAGAATATGACGGATGGAAGTAAAACTACTCTACGCCTCAGAAAACCAATTTTGCAACATTATGTTCTGAGGAAATTTTTTAAGGCTCAGTCAACAACCCAACTCCTGTTGAATTTGGTTACTGCCATGCTCTCAAAGTGGGGAAGAATAGGAGCGCACTTCTTTCTGTAAGACTGAATAGCTGACAAAAAACAGCCCAAGTGGAATGTGTTTCAAAAGCTGGAGGACTTAAATCTCATTTTAATACTGATTTTGTTGGGGGGAGAAGGCAAACTGCTAATTCAAACTGTTTTGTTTTTTTCAACTGTTGTCAGTAGTAGTATTACGAGGATTAACACAAGGCTGAACAGTATTCTGAAAATGAAGGAACAGACTTGGCCCTTATCTGCAGTAACAGCTTCAACAGCTTTTAAGCAGGGCTAGTTTGATGGGAATATCAGAAGGCTTCTTCAAACCATTAGTAAAACAACTACACATACTGGTGAGGATTCTTGGGACGTAGGAAGAAACAGGAGCATTGCAGATATCCACACAAACCTTCTGAATTTTCTGAACTTGTGCATTTTGTCACCATTTAGTCTCCATTATAGCCTAAACAAATGATTTGATAAAATGCACAGCATGCAAAGTGAGAGGTTTAGATTAACACTTTAATATGCTTCTGCTGGCTTCCACTGAAGTGCTATGAGCTAAAACACAAACAGGTATGAGTATGACTTAATTAAAACTAGCTAGTAAGATCGCTCCACCAAAGGAATACTTAGAGCTGAGTTTAAAATATTTCTTTAAATTGCCAGTAACGTTAATGTTAACTCCTAATTTCTCTACCTTTTCAAAAAACAAATAGAAAGACCTTTGAGGAAATTTCAAAAAGTGGGACAATAGATTTTACAGCTACTGAATTTGAATACAGGAAAAGAAATGCAAAGCTCCTTCTCTTATTCCGTAGTGTGAGACCCTAAAACCACAAACCAAATGTCATTAGTCATAACGGAACCAATAACAACATGGAAAGATAAACATTTTTTGAGAAATGAGTGCAAAAGACAAGGGTTCCATGCCCTTCACTCCAAGAGCGTCTTTCACAGCAAGGAAAATAAAACAACTCAGACTTGAACGCTGTTCTGCAGGACTGTGGAACTGATCACAGGACTCCACAACACTTATAAGATATTTGCATCAAGTCTCAGTGTGGTAAAACCAAGCACCTTGACAGAACTTATTAAACTTCGTCACGTATTTTATTCCTCTGACATGTTAATACAAGATTGTATAAATCTTGCTTTTGCTGCAGTTGAAATTCCCATGTAGCTACGATAGATAACTAAGAGAAAGGTTGGTTCTCTCTGATAAACTGTTCTTAGCATGATGTATACACTGCAGAGTTAATATTTTATTGAGCCGTTTGTTCAGATAGCTGACCACCTAACACTTCAAGGTAATTGCAGGAACCAGGCAGGCTCACAAAATATCAGAGCAACATTTTTACTACAATCATGTAAAGGCAGTGTGAACTCAGTTAAAATAAACTATTAGAAAATTTTGGTTAAATAGTCAAGCAACATTTCGCCAATATCTGAAGTATCAGTTTAGATCAGTATTTTCTTTCTGCCTAAAATGGCTTCAAATGTCATAACCCTCACCTTCAACTACAAAAAAAAAAAAAAGAAAAAAAAAAAAGTTTTAGAATCAATACAACTAAAACTGTGTCTGTGGCACCTTCTGGCTGCTGAGCACTTCAGAAGCTAGATGGGATCTTTCATTTGACCGTACCTTTGTCTGATGATCTGGGCTCTATGGTGAATTAGTTTGCAATGATAATAAGAACAGGTAAAGGAGAAAAAATATCTACCAATTATCAAGGTTTTGAAATATCCATCCCTTTCAGTAGTTCTCTCCCCCTTACCGCAAAACAAAACTACCATATACATAATTGTTACAGGGCTATATGATAACTGCCAACCCCAACTGACCTGAACTGTGCGGTATCAAAGCACTACTGGAAGGGTCATTAGCGCTCTGCACACAGTGTGTACCAGTACGAGCAAATGTTCCAGAGTTACATATCTCACGCACAATCCTGTGATTTCCTAGTAAGAAAGAAGGAGAAGACAGTTTAACTAAAAGAGCCTTGCAAGAGGGTTGGAGAAATCATACATAGATGTGGCATGGAATAGTTTGGAAATGAAGGAAAGAGCTTAGGTTTTATTTCAGCAAAACTCTGTTTGAGATGCAAAACCACCATAAGCTGTTCCAGCTCAATTTAGACCACGAGTAGTGGAAATATGTTTACTAACTTTCACGTTATTCAAAGAAAGAGCTGAAGAATGACTAATACTGTGAGATTTCTGTTACATCTATTCCTAACTGAGTCCAAGCCTACTTGAGAAACTTTTGCCCATATAACACTTCTGGTTAGAGGTGTGATTTTTTTTCTATTTTGTAACAGTACTGTCCCAGCAAAAAGTGTAGCACAGAGGCAGTTATAACACCATTATTGTTTTTACTTCTGTAGCTTAAAGTATTCACGGAACACATATATGCTTCACCATCAAAAGCATTTTTTTGTTGTTGTTTAAATGGGGTTTATTATCCCAGATGTGTTAAAAATAAATACTATGCCAGTAAACACTCTGTAACAGATCAGGCTTCAGTAATCTCTCTCTGCCATGGGCATTTACAGCATGCCTATACCAAAACTTTACAGGAGTAGTAAGACCTATAGTTACCTGATTACAGACAGCAAAAAAATTTAATCAGGCTATAAATGAGTCAGAGAACTACAGAACTGGAATGGCAAATCCTAGCTTCATCAATCTCAAAACGTTATCTAGCTCTCAAAGTGAATTTGACAAGGGATTACTCCCCAAGCTGAATTACTCTCTCCGTATATTTCTATCAAATTAAGTGATAGTGCCACATGAACTTCACAATAAAAGGCAAAAAATAGGGATGGTCTGCTTTCTTAGTACCAAAAACACTGACTGGCTATTATCTATGCAATATAAACTCTACATCACGTTTCGTTCAGACTGGTGCACAATGAAGAGGTGGCATAAACAGAGGAAAAACACATGGCTGTTGTCATGTTTCTTGTTAAACAATGAGAACTTTATAATAACAATGAAGCTTTGCTGCAAACTTGGCTACCTGAATCAACAAGGCCACCACCACATAATCCTTGACATGGCTACATGACAAATCCTATGTTTGGACTTAAACAGTTTCCTCTCTCAATGGAAAGTCTCCTCCTGTGACCAAATCTGCCCTCAGTGTTGCAAAAAAAGCTTATCCTCAGATTTGCTTTGAGGTATAGCTGCTGTAATAATAAATAAAATCTTTACTGAAAAGTAAACTGGATACAAAAAAAAAAAAAAAAAAGAGAAAAAGATGGTACATAAAAAGATGGCCTTAGTTAAAGAGGAATCATTCTGAATAATAATCTACATGTGTACCAGACTGCTAGAAACTAAGTCAGGTGCAGATTTTTTTTTTTTTTTTTTTAATACATCTCTAAATTCAGCTGGCATAAGTCTCAGGAAAGGGTTAAGGATGCTGATCAATTTGGACTGACAGGTCTTTTTGATGCTCTCAGAAAGAAATACCTTTTTTTCTGCCCTAATCAGAATCTCCTTATACTGCAGACTAACTTTTTTTTTTTCCAGTAAAAACTCACTGTATTTGTGAATGACCCTTATATCAGCAGAAGATCCTACAAGCTGCTGTCGTCCAATTAAACACATTGTGTTAATGAAAGCTAGTGAAAGTACTCAGACTCACGTAAACATTACAACATTCTGCTACTGAATGCAATTCCAGCATTTTGAAAAAAAAAAAAAAAAAGTTTTCCAGAAACAAATACAAGCAAACAAACCGAGGCTTCAAACTTCTAATACTTGGGCATTTGGTAGTCTTCAAGGCTTAATCTGATCTACCTCCAGTGATGCAGGGACTTGCAGCATACAATAACTGACCTGTCTACCACTGGAAGAAATTATTTATGCTCTGGAAGTGCCTACCTGTTTCTGCTGACTACAGAGGAAATCCTTAAGAGTAGTTCAAATGTAAATATTTTCAATGCCAGCGTATAGAGATCCATGAGATGAATCCCCCCCACCCTGCTGGTGCCATACTTTTACAGCTCTCACAGTCAGCCTCATTTCTGTCATGGTTGATATTCACAGGTTACAATATGGGTGCATTAGAGGTATTTCTTTCCCTTATTCTTACTCAAAAACTGAAGGATCTCAGAAAGCTTGGTGCAAAATCATAATCTGCTACATGGACACTACAATCAGCTACTCAGATTATCTGCCACATGGCTGAAGAAAGGGATGGAATGGAAGAAACATGGAGCTCTAGAAAATGGGTGAGTCAGTGTTTGCCATAAGTCCAGAAGTTTTCATTTTTAGGAATGCTTTCAGATTTTCTTGTGACTAAATAAACTGATATGAACATCTAGGGAAAAAAAAAAAAAGACAGCAAGGTTAAAGAGAAGCAGGGAAACAGGGTAGCATGTGATGACCCAGTAGCATTAACATGGGTCTTACCAAGTGAGACAGGATTTGATCTTACTTTCAGCAGAAAGAAATGGATACATTTGTTGGCTATGTTTCTATTAGCAACTATTTAAAAAAAAAAATAAAATATTAGGCTACCTATTCTAATGTAAAACGACAGGATAATCTGGTTATCATGTCTTATGGAGGTTTTCATTCAATACCTCAGAGGAAACGAAGCTCTTTCCTCCAGCCATACTACACATGGTCAGACTTGCAATTACCAGGACACACCTCAGACAGTGATTGTTTTTAAAATTTGTTTTATGCTTCATAGTATAAATCTGCAACTTCTTTTTCATTATTTTTCTGACTGCATATATTTATATATGAAGTCTGAAACTGATCACAAGAACAAAAACATGCTAGTTTTGGGGGGAAGGAGAAGAGGAGTTGTGGCAGAATAACAAGGGTTGATGAACGCTGAAAATGGATAACTTTACTAACACAGTAACCGAAGTTGGGAGTGAACCAATACCCTAAATATACTCTTTTAATTTAAAACAAATCAAACATCTAAGAACAAAACTAACAAACACAGCAAAGAATAGAATGCCCAAATCCTATCAATAAGAATGACCAACTGCAACTCACTGTAGATCAGAAGGTCACTATAAACAACCTTGGTCATTTTCTTCCTAAACCTTACTGCTTAAACTAGCCCAGGCACTTACAATGAGAGATCAGTAATCTTATGATACAGCATGACCCCAAATTCATCACTTCACTTTAGGAAAACCAAAGAAACACAATATAAAATGAGACTTTTCTGCACTCAGTAGAAGACTCAAGTCTAATTTGGTAAGGTATAATCAGCTACAGAAAACTCCCTGTAAATTTTACACTAGATGCTCAGTAATAACAAACAAAACAAGACCATAATTGGGTAAAAAGTAACCAGCAGAAAAAAAAGGGAAACTGGTAAGACAACTACAGCCACTAACCATTCATCTCCTAACTGTTAGTGTTGAGCTGGTGTCTTTGTAGCAGTGTGCTACTATCTGCAGTTGCCTCTGCAGAATTCCAGTTTCAGGAGACGAATCGGTGTTTTTTAATGCAAATCATTTGTTGGACTTCAGTTCGATTTTATGCTTCAACGCCCTCTTTCTATAAAGCCTTAATGAGAAACAAGCACATCATGTTCAGGATAAAGTTACATGTCAGAAACAAACAATGACAATAAATTTAAATGAAACCTGAACCGGAACTTAATGATATTCTATGGCATCTGTAACTACCATGCTTTTCTTACTCATATGCATCAACATAAACTTGAAAACACAGATATTCACCAATATGAATGAAGCAGAGTTGAGCCTTGAATGATTCTAAAATGATTTACAGAAATCGTGTAAAGCTTTGAATATTGCATACAAGAAACTATGGCTGTCTTGTGGTACATCAGAATTTTGGAGTTGATCTAAGTTCTAAATAAAGAACTAAATCCATGATGGAAAACTAAGTTGAGATGCAATTTCCACACTGCCCAGAGAACTAGACACCAGTGTTTTTTGCTGAGTGCAAGCTAGCAGCACTCTGAAAGCAGACAGATTTTTAACTGTCACACACCCCCACGTTTCAGCTTTGCATGCACAACATCCATATGCAATAGATGTACGTAATCTCAGTAGCAATCTTGACCTCACACATGGAAGCAGCCCACATACTTCTCACACCCACAAACACTTTCTCCCAAAAGTAATTCATGGAACCTATAATAATATTATTAAATACATGTTTAGTGATTAAATGCATAACCCAAAATTAGTGATGTTGGGAGCAGTTAACTTTTGAAGTGAAACATCAGAGCAACCAGAAGTAGTGCAGTCTGATAGTCTTTTTTTGAGTGATCAAATAAAAAATATGTTTTGATAAAAGACAGACCAAACTGAACAGTGAGGAAAGATAAAGAATCTACACAGCACTGTTTTCTTCTATTTTCCATTGCTTGTGGTAACAAATTCAATAGCATGTTGCTGGATACTTGTGTTTTGCACAATACAAGTTTTTTTTTGATAAATGGGATGGTTCCTTACAGCTTTCAAGTGTATGCTTATACCTCCTTCAGCAAAGGGCATGCATAAGGGAACAGGGAACAACTGTTGCATCAGCTCTGACTAGAAGTATAAAATGGATCTCTCCTTAGAACAGACTGACAAGAAGCAGAACACCGTACTTGAAAACTGCAGCCCCTCAAGGGTCCACAGACCTTTACTGGAGGAGAACTGCTAGAAGTGGGCCTCACACTCCGTGACTTACAATATCCACAGGGGCTGTGTATCGCATTCATTTCTACATACTGGTTGGTCAAGATAATGACTACACCCATGCTGAAGTAATATTCTTGTGAGATATTTATACATTCTATACTTGTAGTAAAAACAAAGATAAAAACAATTTTACTATGTACTCCAGTTTAGATTGCGGAAAGAAATTTTGGTCTCATATCCAAGGAACGAAATGATTTAATCAACCCAAAAAAGAACTGAAAACATACATTACTGATGGTCTGGCAATGAACTGACATTTCTGCTACTGACATATTTACAGTGGCTTCTTTCTCCCTGGGTTGTATGTGAATTGTATTTCATACAGATTCAGTTTACTCGAAGGTAAAGTAACTCTATTTACAAGGGTCCATACACAAAGTAACTCCATGAAAAGCCCTCTATTTCTGCACAAAGGAGCCCATCTTCTTCTGCACTACTTCCATTCCCTCTATCATGCCAGAAAAACCAGCATAAGACTTTGCTTCTACAAAGAATAGCTTAAAACCCAACTTCTACCACAATACTTTACACAACAGATTACAGCCATGTTCCCCCTGCCAAAGAGTAGCTTACGTGTGAGAAAATCTAACAGAAAAAGCTACTCAGAACTGGATTATTTAATCCTTCCCTGTGCAAAAGGAGAAAAAAAAAAAGTATTCCTAAACACTGTATTATACTATTATGTTTAGATTCATTCTGCATTTTCATTCTGAATATTGTCCTATCCAGCGCAATAGTGTTTCTGAGCTAGACCACTGCTGAAGAGTTAAGCTTTATAGACGTCTGGTTCTCATCTGTTGAGCCAAAAAAATAAAACAAGAATGTTTGGTGAAATGTGCAAGACACCTGTTTTTCACATTCCTCTCCACTCCCTGGAGCAAGTTGTATCAAATGAAAACAATGATGCCTTATGAACTCCTGTTTCTCCTTTCATGTTGCACGAGGAGATAAAGAACAGCTCCCCAGAGCCAATTGTTATTGCACAGGCACAGTAACTGTATTTAACACATGTATTTATATTTTCACCACAAAATGGCTGCAAATGAAAATACAGAAAAATTTAAGACATTACATGCAGACAGTTACTAGAAAAATCTCACAATGATGTCAGAAAAATAAAAACAAATGCCTTTTTTTTTTTAACCTTTTTCCCAGTAGATGTGAATTAAAAGCCCGACCTTTTACGAAAATGTTTAGCTATTCAAAGTATTCAAACTCAATAATGTGATTGCTACAATACATGCTTAGCTATGCATTTTAGCTAAACGTGTGGTAGGTTACAAACATCTTGTGAGGATAAACATATAAAGTAGAATGTATCAGTTCTCAAAGGTTACTCAGCAGTATTTTAGTAAGACTTGCCATAACTTTCCATTAATTTACTGTATCTAGGAAACAGTAACAGGTTACCAAATGCATTATGTGCACAGGCAGGATGCTCTTCTGCTTACCATGCAGCTGTGTGACACAACTAGCAGTTGGAGAAAACCATCAAGCAAAAAGCATTTTTATATGCAAGGTGATTGTACCAATCTAGTTATATGAAGAAATTTACTATGATATTTATGAATTAATAAATACAAAGGCACAAGCGTGTCTTTACTATTCAATGATTTAAATATTTTGTATAATTTTGTAAACATGAGGGAAAAAAATCACCCATCTCTGTGGTTCCTCAAATCCTTAGAGCATCTGAACTATGTTTAGGTTTGCCACTGTGTGGCCCACTTGAACTAACACACTAAGTCAGCTTGTCTTGTTCCCCCCAGTTTGTACAGATTGATAGCACTTCTCATTTGCAATCTGTATGTAGGGTACTATACAAGGACAGTCACTAGTTCTTGGTTGTAGTCCTGTTGCTTTCCCTCACTGTATTTCCAGAACAGTGTTAGTAACGATGAAATCCATTACTAAGAAGGACCTTTCTTAAAACAGTCTAGTGTTTTCATGAAAAAAAAAAGAGAAATGAGTGCTACAACTGAAGTCACGTATTACAGTTCTGTTAGCATGCTTCTGTCTTCTGAAGACAGCCTTCAATATAACTTGAGGCTATTTCAAAAGGCCCTCCACCAGACTTAGCAAGAAACTCACCCTCAGTCACTCAACAGAAACAATTTTCATAAAAAAGCTTCAAAGCTTCTAAGCAATCTGCTCTATTCAACAATAACCTGAGCTCCCTCACAGTTTATCCGCTTGGTATGCTTGCCTTGTAAACTCAACATGCCTCCTATTATTCCTTAATTAGAGTCCTCTGGAATATATTCATCACACACAAAATAACACTGCCTGAAACAAGTGGTGATAACATTATGTTCAGACTGTTTATAGCATTACAAGAAATGCACAGCATGATTTGGCTTTCATCCAAATGCATTTAACTGAAGAATCGTCAGCTACTTGTTGGCTTTCATTTCTGTCCCATCTTTCTCTCATCAACAGGAATGGATGAAGACACTCCACACCAACAATTTTATTTATGATGTTCAATAAGTTTGCATGCTGTCTGATAATTCATAGAATCACTTAGGTTGGAAAAGACCTCCAAGTTCATCAAGCCCAACCGTTAACCTAGCAAAACAGGTGTTTCCACCCAGACCAATGAGAGTTCTATCACAAAAACATACCCTTTCACCCTTCCTACTCTGTAGTAATTGTCTTTGAGCATGCTTGCAACTTGTTGCAAATGTTTTGAAGAAAATTTTAATACAAAAAACCTCAAGCAAGTAAGATTTTTCTTCCAAATGAAGTATATGCAAAGCACTTACTGAAGGCCACATAACTTTTGATTAGTTTATGTCTGCAGCTGGTTACTCCATTAAAAATGCTGTGGATACTTTGCCTATGCTGCAACCTTAATCTACCACAAGCATGAAAATACCAACATTCCTTCAAAATCCTGTACACAGGATAACTTAATACTAAGAAAATTTGAGTCTTACCAGCAAAAATGGGTGCCAGGGTAAAACCTTGAAGCTTCGCTAAACTGCGCCCCTGCGTCAGTTTGCATCAATTTCATATGCTGGTGAAGTTCTGCTACAGTATTTTCAAAGACAAGGAAATAAACATGGTTTTCAATTCTGGCAAGCAGTTTACAACGTGTCAATATTAACACGTAGTATTGTATTTGCTTTGTAGTATAATTATTTATTTCTAATAGAAATAGTGGCATAATTTCAGCATGAAAATATACAGCACTTCAGCCAAATAGAAAACATATGTGGCCCTCTGATCTTTGGAAATTGAAAACAGGTGACCCAGTCCAACTAACAATTTTGTGTAGTACAATAGGCTGAAATGTGATGACAAGTGCAGTAAAATTAACTTGCAATTAAAAGCAAGCACTAAAATGGATACCACTTAGTAAAGTAGCTTCAAAAGGAATTGCTCGTACGCAAGGTTTAGTGGATAGTATCGGGGGCTGGGGGACAGTTGGACCAGATGATCTTGGAGTTCTTTTCCAACCTTAATGGTTCTCTGATTCTATATGAGGGCAGATTTGAAACAAAATTCTGTAACATAAAGCAAGATCCTGACAGTAACTATCCATTGGGATATATTTTTTTGCTTTCTTCTATCAACAGAAAAACAAACAAACAAACAAAACAAACAAAAAAACCCCTTTGTTTTCCATGTTTCTTAGGGCTTTATATTTTACCACCTTTCAATGACCTGAATGCTATTATTTTGCCTTTAGAACCTTCAAAGAGGCCAGCTAAAATGAGAACTGTTTGCCTACGGAAGTTGCACTGTATGAAGCAATATTCATACAAACCACCCATTAGTGAACAATTCATCAGGCCTTGATTAGGAGGGTCTCACAAGAAGTCATCTTTTGCAGCAATTTTCTTTTACCACAGCTCTTTGTAACCATTTGCACCTAACCTAAATAAACACCTGACAAAGGAAACTTCAGTAGCATACGCTTTTAAACTGCATTTGGCCCAAAGATGTCACAAGACATTTTCCAGACCCCTCTGCCACATTTCTAACTGTATGCATATTATTATTCTTCTCAATCTTGAAACAGAACGCAGTCTTCAGTGACTTAAAGAGCATTCTCTCCCAGAGACCTAAATTCAGGGAATTTTGGATTGATAGCTCAACTTTTCAGGGACAAGAGATAGCTAAAGTGAACAGAAGTACTGTGTTGGGTTCCCACGAAATCAGTTATTACCTAGCTATATTTAGCTAGCATAAAACTGAGATATATACATTCATAGATTTCCCAACCACTCCTAGTGATGTCCGTGCACGCATTTCTCTGTCATACCAGAACACTTGAGCATTCACTGGATGTATTCTGGAGTCCTCTGAAGACTGCAGAATCCCTCCTCCTAATTTTGATTCCATTACATTTTCCCTGTTCAGTTTGCCTCTTTCCCTACCCTCGTATCCAGCCCTGCAGCTCCCTCTCATATCCTCAGTTCCAAAGTCTGAAATTACCTATTTCTTTTATTTATTTTTTTGAATAACCTAGATGGTACCCCTATTACACCTCCTGTGAGGCTTGCTTTGACAATGATGTAGCCGTGCCATTGTGGTAACATTCTCCTGTTTAAATGGAAGCTACTGTAGTTCCTAGCCTGGTCCTGATACCACACGGCTTACCCTCATACACGTTTTTTTCCCCGGAACAAAGCAATTGAATATCCTCAGCCAGAATTCACATAGCAGACAGATTTCCCAAATCATCGCGGTTCAAAATCCTAACAGATCACGTACATTCTCCATTATACAGCATGCAGGTTTTATGATCTCATGCTGACTGCAAAGCAGGAGATGATCACAATTTATTTTTTTTTGGCCTCAGCAACAGATGCTGCACAGAGTCGGAATGACTTCCTATGAATGACATGTGGCAAAAAAAAAAAAAAAAAAAAAAAAAAGATGGAAATCTCAGTGTCCCTGGCCCAAACACCATGGATGAAACAAAACCCTTAAGGCACACTACAGTCTAATAAGGAGACCCCTTGCTGGAGCATTCCTACAACAGCAAATTACCATCTTCATGAATAAGAGGCATTTGAGATAGAAGAAGAGAAAAATATGAAAGGGGAAATAGGTACCTTCACACAGAAATAGAGTATTTTGAACTTTTTTAGGACTACATCTTGCTAAGTTAACCACGCAGCTTGAACACTGGGCAAGCCTCCTTTCCTAGTGAAAAGTGACAAGGTCCATACAGTGACATAGACTAAATCCTCTGAACCATCTAATTTCACAGTTGAACAACAGAGAGAATTACCCTGGTATTCTACAGCACACTGCAAACTCCTTCTCCCAGTAAACAGTTACTTGAATAAGGGCTGGGGAAAGAACAGATTTCCTTTAACAACTGATCCTTTAAAGATGGCTCACATGCCCAGTTTAGCTAGGCAAAAACAGAAAACACAGGAACATACCACCAAGATTCAGAAGACTGGCTCAACATCTTGATCTGCCATATTTAAGCCACATCAACCTTCTATGCCTTCATCTCTTAATCTGAACTGCTGAGCTACTTAATGAAGTTCCTTGTAAAACTGATGAAACATGCTATGGATTATTACCAGTTGGCTCTCTATCCAGCAAATCTTCATAACACTACCTACTTAAGTATTTTCCATAGGGCTGTAGAGCTTCAAGGATCTGTAAGAGCTTGGAGCAGAGCTAGGAGACAAAATTTCCCAACGACAAAGAGAAAATAAATTACAGCTTCATATTACATTATCTCTAATATATTTAAATGGAAATATACTCTAACAGAAGGCTTGATCTGGATGAGTTTATGATAGTGGAAAATTAAATACTTCAGATGATATTACACAAAATTGTCTCTATCAATAAGCTAAAAGTCAAAAACATCTTTCAATTCGCTGCATAAATAACTTCAGGAAGGAGCCTTCTTTGCTGCAGGGTGCAGCTCAGGTAGCTGTGACCAACAGCATCTATACTTCAATAATTTCAGACCTCTAGTTTTAGACACCTGCCTTCACCAGCTGGTTTACACATAAGATTGCAACTGTGTCTAAAATACAGAGATGTAGTGATTGACAGTGTCTGCTGGAGTCCATCTGGAAAAACACATCATATAGTAGGATAAAAAAAATCTCCCTTGTTGCTGTCAACAGATGTATAAAATAGAACCTAACAGAACATTCTATTCACCTCTCTGTGTAGCATGCAAATCCTTTTAATATTAACGATGCTCTTGGTTTTACATTGTCAGGGGATACACATGCATAAATACTGCATAAGTAACAGTAATTTCCAAATTCTAGCAATTTCAAATACACACTTTGTCCGCATTTATTTTGAACCAGTTTTAAGCAACACCACAGAAAATTCATACAAAATCTACATTAATATTATGCTCAAGAGCTAGAAAACTGGGAAAAAGATGTATCTCTCAATCATTACGCTGGCACTCACAATCACAGTGAGTTTTTTTTGTATTGTTTTGTTTTTTTAAAACTGTTGGTCTTCTCTAAGGAAAATTCAGACAATAGCAAACATGCATACTATAACCATTCACTTAAGTATAACATACTGAATTAAGACCTCGATTTCTGTTTTAACACTGGATTACATGGCTTCCAACACCTCTAGCCCAATTCTGTTTTTATTTATTTATTTATTTATTTATTTTTCATTATGAGAAATACAAGATGACTAAAAAAAATCAGGAAAAATTACTGTCTGAGCTGCTGAAAGTGACTGTGGAAGCAAAACAATTACTCTATTATAAATTAATATTGCTATTCATCTATAATCTATTATTGAGTGCTTGAAGAATAGTTTGTACTCAAGTGGATAGAAACTCTCTCCATAACCCATTTCTTGGGGAAGATAAATTTAAGAGTAGTGTCACATTTGGAAAAATGTTATTTTATTGGCTGTAATTTTTCATGGTACCTGTGGGGACTGGATGACAGCTCAACAGTGCAATTGTCCTTCATGTTGATATCCTTTTTTTTTTTTTTTTTGAAACTGTCCTGGGAATATACTAAGAGTGATTTATTTGTCCCTAGACCTGTAAAAGGTTTCAGGCAGGTGGAAATGGATGTACAGCTAGTTGAGGAGAAATAAGAAATGAGCCCAGCATCCTTATTTAGCCAGGAAACTAACAACCAGTGGGGAATATTTAATCACTTCGCATTACAACTGAGTAAGACTTCTGATAGCTCGTTTCCTTGCTGCTTGCAGTGAAAAACCCAGCCAGCCCAGAATCAGCAGCCCACTGTTTCACAATAATGAGATGTCCTTTGGCATCTACTTTACATTGTCATTCTCAGAAGCCAAACAGTATGCTGCAAATGCTGCTGTGACTAATTTCCCTAATGAAATAACCATCCCAAGTTAAATTTTACTTAATGAGCAGTATTCAATGCTCTTTATCAATGACTAATTTTAAGACACAGATCCTGCAATTCTTACCATCCATAGGACTAACACCTGTGTTCTGTAACTCTGTATTAACCCTTGTGACTATTGGGTCAACCAGAATAGCAGTGTTACTCAGCCATAACAGGTAGGATGACAGAAAGAAAAGAGAAGCTCAAGCTGTATTTGAGCTTTGTAACAATTTTATTCTCATCATAGATTCTCCCCAAAACAGGTGTTTGCTTAAAAAGTATATGGATGTCTTTAATATAAGTAGGCCAAATTTTACTTTTAATGAAATTCAGCCTTTGGGGTTAGTACATTTTCAAAATCACAAAGACTGCACACCACAGTTGAACTTGGGCAGGAAACTGTTGGGCTCAGAAGGACCGTGGCAGTCTGTCTAGACAATCAAATGCAGGATCCAAACTTTGCTCTACAAATGGCAATACTTGCAAACTCTCATTTAGTTCAGTTCTCTGCAGGTAACTCACTAACAACAGTAATTATAATCAACAAAATCCACACCTCTTACTGTTAGAGAAAATACAAAAACTAGAACAAGGTTCCACACAATATCCTTGGTTTCAGGATAATCAACTTATTGCACCACATGCACATGATGAAGTTATCTACTATACAGGCCTCACGCATAATCCTTCTTCCTCTCAAGTCATTTTATTACAACCTGGATTATTCACGCTAAGTATCCCCAATGGCACTACTGATATTCAATTATTATTTTTTAAAGATAGCAAAGTATGGTTGAATATTATTTGTTATTATTTGGGCTTCCTTAGTTTTCTTAATAATTTTCATGGCTACCATTACAAAACGTAGGCACGCAGTTATGTGACCAGGATATTGAATGGGAACACATTTCTGTTGATTTCTTTTTAATTGAGTAGCTTTATTAATCAAACTTTATTGCTGTCAAACAATTATTATAAAAACTAAGTGCCATCATACAGATTTAATGAGCAAACAGTATTTTAGTCTTTGAAATCATAACAATAGCACTATGCTCAGAGGTAGCAACATGCACTCCAAAATTTTCTTTTCTCCTACTATACTTGGCCACATTCAAAATTAGACCAAGGTAATTATGTGATTTGACAAGGGAAATGATAAGCATGTAGGCACTCATTTCAGTCCTGAGGCTGTAATAAAGAAATACAATACAAGACATTTCTCTTGTCGAAGTAACTTTGCAGAAGCAGCCATTTCTGGCAATTCAAACTATATTAACCACATTAAAGCTAAAAAATCTTGGACACTTTGCTATAAACTGATCCTGTAAAAATAAAACAAATGGCTGAAGAACTACACAGCAGTTACAGAGAGTTAACGTTCCATATGTCCGATTTGTAATAATTTACCTATAGAAGCAACTATTCCTGTGTAGCTATGCAATGTTTTTAATGATGTTTCCAGAAAACATCTGATATGACATCTGAGCTCCAGGAATACTGACTATCCTTGCAATGACGCTTCCAGGAGCAGCACTGGTAGGTAGGATTGGAACCATCTGGGATGTCTATTCAGTAAGTATCTTGACAATTATTGGTCCCATTCTGTTTTCAGAAGAATAAGGCTCTCTTAGGGTAGAGAAGTAAGCACTTTTTGCAAATAAGCACTCTGATTTTTGATTCCGTATCATTCAAGGCCACTCGAGCAGATTTCATGAAGTCTGCTGCTAAGCTTTTGAGTTCAGCTCTCAAGTGCAGCATGCTCTAAATACAAGACCTGCATTGAACCGCTGCCCTAGCAAGCTGTAGCTAATATTCAATTCACAATACAAAGTCCATAGTACTAGAAGGCTGGATTTACATGATATATTAACTGCTTTATGAACGCTACTTGTTTTAGGAGAGCACAGCTATCCAAACTATGCACAATACAATTTATCAGGTATACCTCACAAAGGCTTTTTTAAGTCCTCCACATCTTTTTCACCTAGATACATACCTTAGATAGAACAGGGAAGACAAAGTGAGACAAGCCTACAGCTTTTTCTGTCATTGAAGACTTTTCCCCTTAACTCCTTTCCTTCCCCAGTCAGGCACCATTAGAATCTCTGTTTAATGTGATCAGCCTTCATATGTTCTGGGTAATGAATAGTTTATAGACTGACTCAATAAACTGGAAAGTAATTACTGATGAGAAATGCATCTCTACACAAATGTAACATCACCGTTTGTCTCTAGTGCTTTTGGCTTGATCCCATATAACGCTTCAGTTACAGAATGAACTAATTGTCTGCTCCGTTAGAGATTACGGATAGATTTTTTTTGGTCTCTTAATAGAAGCTATGAATGGCGCAGAATAATTAGCTGAATCATATTTCTCATTTTCTTTAATTCACAAGACATTAAAGCTCATTCCTTTTACATTTCATGACTAGATATACAAAGTCCTCTTAGGACAAAGGCAAGCAAATATTTATTCTTAATTGAATAAACAATATGCTTTCTTGAAACAAAAGTATCCAACAGTGGTTGTGTCTAAAGA
The DNA here is from genome assembly GCF_011077185.1 of Oxyura jamaicensis. Classification (NCBI taxonomy): domain Eukaryota; kingdom Metazoa; phylum Chordata; class Aves; order Anseriformes; family Anatidae; genus Oxyura; species Oxyura jamaicensis. The sequence continues at coordinate 6,520,691 of NC_048902.1, forward strand.
ATACACACACCTGAGCCTCTAACAATGAGCTTACAAAAGCATATAGTATATATACAAAAGGTAATACAGCATGAAAGGAAGCATTTTAGAAGTTTATTGTTATGATGAACAAGCAATCATCTTAAAGACAGCAAAATAATTTTTTCCTTGCTTTGCTTTAGTCAGGGTCAGGGAATTTCTGAATGTCTAAGGCAAAGGAAAGAACAAGAAGGCTGCTAGTGAAATTGGTCTTCTCAGTTTTGAAAACAGGCCTGTCTGGAAGAATCCTTTGAAATATTTATTGCAAATTCAGTTTCTAATGCTTATATATTTTGATGAACTGATATATGAAGTAACATCCAGCCAGTATTCTTTAAATTGAGCTATGTGATAACGAACTAAAATGGCCATACAAAAGCAACCTTCACACCTTTTTGTCACCTATCCCTTAATGAAAACTTATTTGTATAAAGCACTAAGACAAGTCTTTAGTCCCTTTAGACACCTAAGCAAGTTTTGAGACAAAATATGTCATCTCAAAACTCTTCATTTTCTCTTATGACTTCTGATAGCTCTTATTTCTGGACAAGGGCATCTTGTCATACATACTGGCTCTATACCAGAAAGCGAAAGCCATTTCTTAACATGAGATCACAATTTCATACTGAAGCAAAGTTAAACAGAGAAACGTCATTGTTCCAACTGAGACATCTATAAACCAGGAGCTCTCTCAGCATTTTACTTCATACTCAGTTTGAAATATTTAGCTTAAATTTTGCAGGCAAGTCAAACCTAGGATATCAGCTTTCTGTTACCAAGTACTGTATGGGAAAGGATAATTAATTTATTCCACCAAAATATACCATAGGCATTCATGCTACAACCTATTTATTTCAGGAAAGTATAGAACTATGTGAACATGTGTCCCTAACTACAATTAACTATGTCAATAGAACAGTGAGAAGAAAACAAAACCTGATCCACTGCTAGCACCGTGAGAATTCATTTTATAACCTGGCATTTGTGAGGTAGTATAACACCCAAGATATAGTCTCGTATAATATTAATAAGGAAAGATTTAAGATTCTTTTCTACATTCAAGAAAGCGTGACCTCACAGATCAGTCTTAAAACTGATCTTAGGCATACATGAATCAAAACTCAGAAGAAATCTGCTCCCATGATCAGGTTTATAAATGTACATTTCCCCATCAAAAAGAACATTTGCAGAATCTCATCTTCATTTACTAGAGAGTGCAGGTACAAGAGCATGTCTTGAGTTCTGCTACTAAATACTTCCTAGAAAAAAATACATATTTTGTATCATGGGTAGGAGAGAAATATTTGTGATCTTTAACATCCCACTATTGTACCTGAACCTGACAGAATTATGTAGACTTGAAACTGGAATATCTACAACAGATAACCAAGTCAATCTGAAGTCTACCTATAAGGTTCTTTGCTATTCTTCAAAGTAACAGTGCAAGTAGGCTTAACCAAATCTATTACAAAACAGATTTTTTTTTTCCAGTATTCAAGCTGGTTCTATGACATTAACCTCTAATTAAGGTTAGAATACAGTAAAATTATACAGGTATTTACAACCTCTAACTTGGAAGAAGTCTCTCCATTTTTCTTTACAGATAGTACAGGTAGAGGAAAACGGTATGACTCATTTATTTATTCCTGTTTAGATTTTCCTTTTGATTCTGATTAGTCTTTTTATCATGATATACAGACTTGTTTTTTAGTATAAATATTAGGATGATGGAACACATTTTAGATTTGTGAACAGATGTAGAATTTCTTTATTTCTTGCCTGAACATAACTGATCAAGAGTGCTTGATGTGGAAAACTAAACAAGTAAACGTTTTTGATTTTTCTTTCCATGGACAAGAGATTCTTCTAAACAAAAATACCGTGGAAATACATGAAAAAGTATAGGTATATTGTGCTGTGGGAAGTGTTAAAAAGTATCGATATTGTTTTTCAGATTTCACATACAACTAAAACCAGTACATAATGATAATGAAAATGAGAAGTAGTACTTTGATAGATACCAAGCCAATTACATTTGGATCTGCTAGCAAAGAACGCTCATGAGGTAGATGAACAGAAGTCTGCTTTGAATTAATTTCAGTATAAGAAATTTTATCGGAATCCTTAAGACTTCCATTGATTTTTCAACATCAAGCTGTTTGCACCTGTAATGTGGTGACAAATCCATTTATTTGCAGTGTGGAAGACATGCAAATTCCTATGTAACTTTTCAGCGTAATTCATTGAAGTATGTATCCTGAGAGATTAAGCAGCATAAGAAGGACCAAGCCCCCTCATCCAACTGCATTTGTTAATAGCCGGGTGAAGGTCACACAAAGGAAAGCAAAGGAATAAGGGAAAAAGAAAGGACACAAAAAGGAGCATTCTGTGTTGAAATAAAACAACATAATTAAAACAAAGTCCCAAAAACCACAGATAAAAAGCTATTTCTCTCATACAGTTCTTTATATAGCAAACATCTGACCATAACCAGGCATCTAGCAAGTCTAGCACTGGGAAGAGGGAGAGAATAGACAGCTGCAAATCCATTGAAGTTGACGAGCCAACAACTCTCAACCAGGGGAATGTAAGACAAGGCGCTGGACTTTTCCCTCATTCCTGAGAATTGCTTAATTTACTCTCAGAAGGGAAAATGACACATGTAGACCAATCCATAAAGTCAGGAAGACAGGTTTCATCCTTGGGACAGAACTAGACACAAAATGACTTTTAGGAAAAATCTTAATGGAAAAAAAATATTTTATAAGTTAAAATTAATCACATCTAAAAATAGCAAATGCCTAAATTGTAGTTGTAAATGAAATGGGGCTTAAGACAGTAGATAGGCATTTGTGCTTTCTTGTCTTATATTAAATACAAAACAACTACAAATTTGATAAGATCAAAAGTATGCATGAATTTAAGTCACATCCTTTAAGTTTTCTGATAATCTATTCTTCCCTCTTTTTCTTACTTCCATAAATGTGTTTTTGTTTGTTTGTTTTTGATTTAAGTGTCTAGGAAATGAAGACAACAAGCACAGCTGATGTCATTTTAAATGCATTATTTATGCTTAACTAGATACTCAATTATGTGTTTTGATTGTCTAAACTCTTTTCTTGACCCTTGGTTGTCATACTGTATATTAATCATGGGAAGAACCCAATGGTTTTATCAGGCTTACTTTTCTTTTAAAAGAGCATCCTTAAAACAAGAGGAAGAGCAGGCAGCCTGAATAATATAAACAACTTCACTCTGCATATAAGGTAAGTTTTTTGCCTTATTAACTCATGCAATATTTACATTTTGACCTTTAGCACTGTGTAAGAATAATTTAAAAAAAAGTAACGTCTTCTTGCATAAACAATTGTCCGGACTGATGAGAGCATTATTAATTTTAAACAAAAATCTTTAGTAGCTTCAAATAGCAATTGCAAAATCTCTGCTATACGGAAAAATAATTAACAGTCTCCATGTCTCACTAAGCATTGGGCACATCTATTTTATCTCATATGCAGAAGGAAAATGAATATAAATACCACTGAAAAATGTGAAAGCTAAGATCTGCCAATATTTGGTCAAATATGAAAGCAAAATATCTGTGACTATTCAACATGGGTGGCTGGGCTATCAAGCAACCATTAAAGCACTCAAGAAGTACCTCTGTGCAGTAATGTCTGTCTGTTCCGATTGAGTTTTTATTACTGAAACATGTAATAATGGCACAGAGGTGGCAATTAGTACCCAGAGAGGGAAATCAGACAGACCAACTCTGAGAACCACTTGACTGCAAATTTATAATGAAAGAACTATATAGTATCAAGGGCTCTGATCATGCAGTATTCAAGGTAGATTTGGGGTTATTGTAAAAACAACACAGTGCCCATCATAAATTAAGACTACCACAGACTTGCTGTATACAATGTCCATTTAGCAAAATAAGTTTGAACCAGAGTACAGGAAATGAAGCATGAATCATAAATGAGACTCTAAGACTAACAAGAGTTGCATATTTTGGAACAACATGGAAAAATATATCCCATTGTTTGTTCACATGGATTTTGACAGCAGTGAAGCCAATAATCACGATGATCAGTTGCTGCTCTCAATTATATTTTCAATATTCCCATTTAGTCCATTTTGATCACACAAAGAACTGATATATTGCAGCTCTGATGCTGCAATCAGCTCACTGGCATTCTCTACACAACTCTGTTTGCAGAGGCCATAATGAACAGCAGACATTCTTTCCCCATAGAGTTCCACAATTTCTCCCACATTTAAAAATATGATTTCACATTTTACCAATATAACTGAACCAACATAAGCTCCGCTCTCTTCACCTCTTCCTTAAGATGTTAAACAACCATATGCAACTCCCAGGTAAGGTTAAAACAAATGTGCCAAGATTCACCATTAACATAGAATGTTATCATGGCTAAGTTGGAGTCCACATTAGCCATACCACAGTGTATTTCACCAAAACTAGCTGGCAGCACAACTCACATTTCAACCTAACTCTTCTAAGTTGGAGCTGAGACAGTATGGCCCATGCCTTACGGAACCGAGGCCCTGCAGTATCCCTAAGACAACAGCCTCAATCCAGCGGGTCAAGGTTATGTTTATCTTCTCATTTCTTCCATTCAGCCGGGGGCCCCCCCCCCCCCTTTTTTTTTAAATGATATAGAAAATACAACTAACAGAACAAGCTCTGTCCACCTGTCTCTGTATCAAGTCAATGTGCAGTATGTAAAGACAACATTTCAGTTCTCCTCCATCAAGTCCACTTGAGGGCATTTTAATGGGCCTTTGCATGAGTGGAGGCTTCTTCATTTTAAAATAACTAGGTGAGGAAAGAAAAATAGAGGACTTCCAACTCAGTTCATGTCCCACTTGTCATTATTGACTTCTTTGTAAGAATTAGAAACTCATTCCTGAAGATCATAAAATGACAGTCTTTCTTCATAGTTACTTTTTCACTTTTTACTCAGAAGTAGATTATGATTTCCTATACTAGTTTGGGAACAATTTTTACAGAACATTTCCAGAACAACCAGAAGTGAGAAATAGCTGGTATTCTGAGGTTGATTTCCTTGTGAGGTTTCTAGACAACTTCATTGTAATAAGCTCTGTAAGGTGCTTCTTATAAAGGCCATTAACCTAGGTAAGCAAAACTGCTATTTCGCCAAAAGCCAAAAGTTAGGGCAGAATAAAGACAACGGTACAAAGGGCAGAATAGGTACTTCACTGGTTCTATTGCCTTAGATCACACCATGTCATTAAGTATTTATCACTGAAATTATCCCTAGTTATAAATAACCGTGTTTTGTTCCAAATTCTAACCCCCATTCTTTGCCAAAAGTAACAGAACTATTTGCTTTCCAGACCTGAAGTTCAGACAGGGCAGCATTTGTTATAGCAATTACCTCTCAGCCCACTGGCAAACCCCAGTTGTGAGTGAGATTCGGGATATTTTAAAGGCAGTCACTGAATTGCCCCCAGCTGGGCATTTTGTCTTTAATTCTAGAAGAACTTAACCAGAGAGACATATACACTTTTTCAGCATTTCTATATTATTGCAAAACTTGCTTTATGCTGCAGTATAAAACCCTTACAGTAGCATGCTTGACTGAAAGCAGTGTGATTCACCACTGAAATGGTTTGCAACTGAAATGGTTTGCATAGTCTGTGAAGCAAGCACCAATTGTGTTGATTTAGACTAAGTACATTCATTAGAATTAAGGAAAATATTTAAATACAAACAACCGAATGAATTTTAAAGTGTTTAGAGACCCAGTTTGCCTTCAAAACTTATTTTTCTTATCATTGCAGTATGCCCTATTATTGTTTTTATTTGACTTAGAAAAAATATTACTCTATTAACACTGGTTAAAAGCCATACTTGCTTTCTAAAGCAAAGCCAACAGATGAATTAATACAGTGTCAACTACACAGACAGCTCCCCCAGATCAGGGAAGAGACAGTTTGGCAGGAGAATGACAGGCAGTCATGGGAATGTGATCCAAGATCTTTTTAGCTAAACAGCATGTCACCTTTTCCTAAGGCCCAGACAAAATTGGTAATGCAGACTTATTTTCCTAGATTCTGTAAACTGAGCACATGTGCATAACCCAAAATACCATCAAGTCAGAACTAGATGCTAAGCCATTCTCTAGATACTCAGAACTATGTGATTATTTTGGATTTTGAAATGGGACATATTGTTGGGTATTTGAGTTCTTCATTAAAAAAATGAAGAGCAATGCAAAGGCATTTCAATCAAGTTTTCTTAGTCCCCTCAACTAGCATAAACATTGTAAAAATGGGACTTTCTGGTTTCTTGTGAAAATTATGAGAAAATAGACTGAAATCTCAAAGTGGACATTACTTTGAGCACAAGGAAACATCTTCATGTTTAGATGGAGCAATGAGAATACGAATTCCAACATAAAAACAGAACAGGATCAGTTTTCACGAACTGGTGAACAGACCACATAGCACACTAAATGAAATCCAGACTCTAAGCACCCTGCGGGCTAGAAAGAAAACTAGAAATCCAGGAAAATCCTAGTGTTCCTGCATTTTCACAGTAAACAATTCTGATTGGCTTTTCTTCTTCATTCCTGTACATATATGAACTTCATTAGCAAACATGCACTTAACTTGAGGACAGATCAGTAATTGCTGTTTTATAACAAATCAGAAGTTACTGAGAAAATCTTCTGTAAAGACTATGTCAAAACAAGACCCTTAAGGATTAGCAGGAGATAAATCCTGTCAGAGATTTTTCTCAGCAGCAGTAAAAGGGTTTCAGTATCCAAAGATCTTAAAAAAATATATTTTCATGCCTCTCAGAAGGTCCATCTAGTGCTGCCTTCAGAACACTATTTCTCCTGTTTTGTTTTTATACAAGTTCTACCTTCCATAACAAATACAGCATTTGGCAGTTCTTCAAAGTAACAACATTGATTCCATTTTCTTTTCACTGGTGGTATTATTGGCTAGGACAGCATATTTAAGAACATTTGCCTAGCATGAATGAATGACAATTAACAAGCCCTGAACTAGCCATTTGTGAATAGCAGCCTACATTAAAATCATAGAATAGCCTGTCTGGAAATTACATTCTATCTAAAGAATACAAAGAGTTAAATTTCAATTAGTTTGTTTGTTTGTTTTTCAATAAAGACTACAAAGTCCTATTTGCTTGTCATAGGAGTCAACATTTGCTCTTTCAGTCTGTAAGATATTTTTGTGGAAGACTGGTTTTAAATAGTCAGAATCTTGACACATGTCAAAGCCTTTAAACCTCAGTTTGAGAAATTAATATTTCGTGTGCTGTCAATGAGAACCCGTCATGTTTATTGTCTTAAAATAATTTGGACAAGTCTTTCATTTGGACTTGTCACTTAAGCTTAAATCAGTAACAGAATGCAGCATCTGTCTCTGTACTCCGAGCTATTGTGAATGAAATAATGGTAATCGATAGGCATTAAAAACAACACAGGATTTTTTCCATAAACAGAGAATGGACCAGTGATATGTGCCAGCATGAACACATTCACATTCACCTCCTGGACTAGAACTCTAAGAGTGCTTTTCCCAAATAGTTTCTGTATTGGAGTTAACGAAGCCTGTCTGGATTATGTTCTCTTAGCACTAACTGATAGCAAGATAGGAAATCACTTATATGTTGAACTTACGAATGGTCCCTACTTGCCACCATTTGTACTTCTCAAATACTGTCCTGCTTCCACCACGTTCAGTTCTTTTTTTTTTTTTTTTCTTTCTCCTTTTTTTCCCCCCTCCATCACAACAACTCCTTTCCAGGACTGAATACATAAAAGCTTTAGGTCAGCACGCTACATACCTGTATAACCATTAATAATAATAAAGACAAATTTCACTATCTCCAGGTTCTTCTCCTTAGCTTAGAATGTACCTATTACTTGCAGGATCTCCCATGTAACTTAGTAAACAAGGCTTAGATAAGGTTATAAAAAGTTTTCCTTTATCAACTGGAGGAAATTGTCAGAATTTTTGTCCTTTTCAATATTGTCCCACCTCCACAGTCTCTTTAAAAAAACAAACTGATTGCTAAGTGCAATTGTAAGATATTCAGGAATTATTAATTTATGCACAGCTTCCTTTCTTAACTGGTTTATTCTGCAGGCAGAGCTTTCTCTTTATACCGCTGCCATTTTAGAAGACCTATTGCAATCCTGAGATGCAGTTTAAATAAGTAGTTTTGTTTACTTACGTGATGTGCAGTACTCTATGTGACAACAAGTAAACAGTATGGCTCAACTGTGCTTCATTAACAGAAAGTAGGCATTCACTTATACTTACTTCACTTCTGCATTCTCAGGAATATGAAACGTTTCCAATTATTTCATATTCACATGCAACATTTATTGGAAGCATGTAAAAACCTAAATTGACCAATGAAAACGTATTTTAAGATTTTTTTTTGCTATTATCTAAACATTCATTCTAATACAAATTGTAAAGATTTTAGTAAGTTCATCTATTCTATACCATCTTTTCTATAAAATGTTTTATGATATTGTATTATTCATTAGTAAATCAGCTGACTGTTTGAAGAAAACAATCAATATATACCGTTACAGGCTAATTCTTTTTGCAGCCTATATTCTACAAGCATAATCCTTAAACTTGCTGAGAATTTTTCAATAGGTGCAAAAAAAGAACTACTAAATTCTAAGCTGATGAGTTATAAACATCCTTCTCTATTCAAGTGTAATCAAACAAAAACCCCAAACTGTCAACTACAACATTATAGTCTTGTTCTAATTGTAAAGCTGAATACCAAGACTCAAAGGGACCCGCACAGAAGCGAGGCACATTCCCTAGCTACTTTCATTCATATAGTACATTTGAAACGTTATATGCTACTCCACACTAAGATACGTTTTTCTTCAGGCATCCCTAAGGGAAATCAGCTTTAAAAACCTACATTACTGGTTAAAGATGTTGACAACAGACATTTTATCCAGCTACAAGTTTCAAGCTCTAACTATTCAGACATCTTTTCTTTGGAATCTCTGCTAATTAAAGATATCAATTGAAGAAATGTATCTGTTGCCTAAATTTAGATTCAGAAGTTAAAGTTTTTCTGAAGCCCATGATTCCTTGGGATGATGTTTGAAAATACCACATACTTAAAACCTTTTTCTTGTACACTTGCCAAAGCAACACACAGCCCTACAGGCAACTGGATGGCTTGACTTATCTCAACTATAAAAAATTCATTAATATTACTTGAAATGGTGACAATTGCTTAGTTATTTTATTCTAAAACTACTTCAAAAACATGAAATCTGAGAATTCTCCTTCTTCTTCTAAGGCCATAACCTGATTTTTGCAGAACAAACCATAGACTTCAATTACTTTTCTGAATCATCAATAAGGTAACATATATATATATATATGTATGTATCAGAATACGCGATACTTTGTTTTCTGAAAAATTTCCATATTTATTTCTGAAAATAACTATATCATCTATAACACAGACTTTAAAGAGAAAAAAAAAACACCACTGTCCCAGCAGTTAAATAAAAAATTACAATACACTATGAGTTAATAAGGCATATTCAAGCTTTAAATGTGTTTTCATCAGTAGGCAGCTTTCAGTTTCCAGCCCCTCTAAAGCATACTTCCATTATAGCACTAGCCCAGGCAAGTAGTTTCTTTGCCTAAGCAGAGCTACCCTACATTAGGTACAGCAGTCACCTCAGAAAATTGTCTCACATTCCTCTCTCTCCCTCTCAACAGCAGCTGCCATACTTGTCACTTTGCTCTGACTTTCAGTAGTATAATGCACAGCCTTGCAGAAAGCTGAGACCATTCTGACTCCTTCTTGGTAAGTGAAGCAATGTGTTCTTATGCCATGGACTACACCCTCTTTGAGAACTGTTCAGGCTACTTGTCTGGATGAAAGCAGCATTTTGTCTCTTAACTCAACCAGCAGACTTGATCATGGCAGTTTCAGCATGTGGTTGCAAGCAGCCAGAGAACGCATCAGCACACATGTGCATGGAAAGAATGAGAGTTAAAAAAGCAGAAACGTGGAAGTCCAGGTAAATTCAAAGTGAAGCCATATCATAAAAAGTAAGAATTTCAAATACTTTCAAGAAATTGAACAGTTAAGTCTTATATGAACTCTCATCTCTTTTATTGAGAAGGATCTTAATAAAATTCTTGAGTGTACCCAAGTCAGTAGTTTTGAAACAAGGTTACACTGAGCAAGAACTTTTGAGTGTGTTTATAAAGCTTCATAGCTGGGAAAAGCACTAAATTAACAATTAAAGCTATTATCTTAGTCTGGTAAGTAGGCTGGTCTTCATACCAAGTCTTGCAGGATGTAGTATGTTAAAGCAATAGCAGACAGCCAGTATTCATAGGCGTTCTCATCTCTTTCATCTGCTTTTGAAAACCACAGCAGAATATCAAAATGATAGCGTCACAAAGATGACTTGGAATTTTTAAGTATTAGAAGAACAAATTGGGAAGTATTTATTGTTGGTCTAAAACAACAGGTAAACTTAAAAGTTATCGTTGCTGTAGAAACAACATTAGTATTGCCAGGGAGTTGTTACTTGTCCTCTGAAACTTCCACATAGCTTTTTTTTTTTTTTTTTCCCCAGCTGTTATTTACAAGAGTTGTGCCAAAGAGTAACCTTAAAACCTTACACCAATTTGTAAAGTTGCTTGCTGTATGTAGTCATTTCATCACAGCTTTGGCACACTACACAGGGCAAAATCATCAAGTAACATGAAGATGTCAGTAAGAGGAGGCATCCCATTCCACAAGAGGCTGGCGAGAATCAGTCCCTTGATACACACTAACTAGAAGCATTTTCAAGTAACACTGTTTCTATTATTAGGATTTACCCAGTTCCTGGCTCATATTTATTATCTCAGTTTACCAAAGAATTTCAAATGGACCAGATAATTTTCTAGCTTTGGTGATACTTTGGCTCAAAAGTTAGAAAGTAAAATCGACAGGAAGAAAGTTATCTGTGTCAATGGAACTGCTGATGCACTGAAGATGTGAAAAAAACTACTGGACTAGGTGGCATACATGTAGAATTGTAAAGTATTACATCTGTAGGATATGTGTTTTAAACCCTTCAGATTACTTTGGAGTTATTAACTTGGAGATGTTTTATACAGTTATTTACACAGCCCTATGAAGTACAAAACTGTCAAGTAAATCTGTAGTACAGGTAAAGCTTCGGGTTAGCAAGTGAATGTAACATAGCCCCAGATACTAGGTTAACTTTGTGGAGGAAGAACTCTGTGCTACCAGTTTTAAATAGTAACAAAGACTGAACAAAAGTTCAAAACCCTTTTTCATGTAACGATCACACAAAAATTGGTCTTAAACAAGTACCTTGACTCTCTCAGAAGGACTTAACTTTATTTCAGGAGTATTAATAGTGAAGTGTTAGAGCAAATGTGACTAAGAGCACATGCTATAAAAGGGTACACTTGCACAGAAATTCTCCACTGTTAATACATTTCACTGGATTGCAATTGGTTTTGCAGTAGAAAAAAGTTGTGACCTTTTTCTTTTTTACATAACACGCATCACATCAACAGATATCCTAACAATTGTCATCACTTTTGTACAAAAATTCAATACAAACAAGATGGCTGAAAAATCCCATCCTGCTCCAGATTAAAACACGTTCACCAGTTACCTTTTTACCACATCTCTTAACAGCTCCAAGTATGGCTCAGATAGTCAGACAAGTTATCTGCAATAAAACTCGCTCGAAACATTTCTGATAGCCTAAATAATCTAAGTAATTATGCATGTTTTTTGGTGGATTTTTTTTTTTTGGAAAGTTGATGGGAGTTAGGCTAAGCACCTAGCCAACAATGACAACAAAGGGCTCATTGTAGAATTCACTCGAACCAAAATTACTACAAGCTCTCATACAAACTTTCCAAAATATATCAATTACCAAAAAAGTCATGGCAAACCATTCTACTGTTAAGTTCCGAATCAGCACTGTCTGAAAGATGGATTTTTTTTTTTTTTAAGAAATGACACAAAGAACAGAGTAAGGAGAATATGAGAATGGAAAAGTCTTCATTGAAGAATTAAGCAGTGATGAACCTAGCTATGAGAAAAGCAGAAGGTAGACGACAAACAAAAAAAAATGTTAACTGAATCATTTCCAGGTTAAGAATTTCTGTGCTATTCCTTTTTAACGTAGATACATGTTTGCATATAACACATTCCACGTCTGCTTGGAATGAGAAGTGCATAATATTTGGCATGGCAACTCAAGGGAATGTCTACCAAATACAGTATTTAAATGGCAAACATGACCATTTCCAAAGGGCCTGCTACCATCTGCGGGGATACTCATTAACCCTCTTAGTGCTTTTCATCTGCCACTCCAATGACTAACAAATGACACTGTCAAAAACAAGCTGTTGTGAATGGAAGCTATGCATTTGGAGTTGCAATTGTGTGTAAACAACACAAACTCTACCTGCAACTATTTGATTCTACAAACGTTTATCCCTCAAGATAGGAAGCAAGGTAAAGAAGAGATTCTGCAAGAAATACAGAAGAAACTTAGATAAGAACAAACAGCTGATTTCATAAAGCAATGTATTTGGGGATAGACCAAAGAAGCCACAAATCAAATCAATAGAATTAAAATACAGTTCAGAAAGCCTAACATTTGCAGGTAGAATGGCTTGGGGTGAAAAGTGACCATTTCTTTGTCTCAGTTACATGTTTGTGTGATTCTTACAGATAAAAAGCTCAGTTGTCATGATCTTTGCACAAAGATTCAATTACTGCTGAAAAAGAAAGAAGTTCTAACCTTCAATAAAAACTAAGTCCTGAGTTACATAGTCTCTGATATGGTCAAATTACAACACACTCTAAGATCATTAACAATCAAATTAAATGAAACAAGCTTTTTAGTGAGATAAAGTCTTCTCCCAATGGTTTTAAAAACAGGTCCAGTCAGACAAGAAAAATCCATATTCAATACGGTCCAATTGCTGCAACTCATTTTTTCCATGGCAAATCCCCCCCATTAAATTTCCAGACAACATGCATAACAGATAAAGTAATATAATAACCTCTTCATGCTGCCACCTTGTGGGCTTTAGTAAAAAAAACACCATCTACATTTGGCCCGAACTAAAGACAACATTTTTATTTTCCAGCCAACGTTTTTTTTTTTTCCATTGTCATTAATTTCCCCCACCAGAGAGTCCCAAACTAAGGTGAAGTTTTTGTTCTTTTCCTTCCCTCAGCCCTACCTTCTGCACTGAGATGCAGAGGCCATTTTCAGCAGTAACTTCATTTCTGGCTGTGACTACAATAAGTACAGCAGCACTCTTGGGGAAAAAAAAAAGTATTTCATCAGTTTTGTGCTTGTCAAGATTGTGTCTTTGGTCTCATCATAAAAGAAGCCTACTAACTTTCCTTCATGCTTGAACCATGAGTCCACTTTCAGAGTAAGGCTGTATGTTGAGCTACTGTAGTTCTGGACCAGCTGACCCAGTACCACCATTTTCTGTTAAGCGTGCCTTTCTTCCCCAATGTGTCAGATTAGAGATGAAGTACAAAAGAGAAACAATGACATCATTTCTATCATTTCTAAGAAAGAATTACAGTACAGATGTTTTGCAACAGAACTCCCACACAGTGAGCAGGCTGTTTTTATGATGCATGACTTTCACACCTTATTTTTCCAGTCCTCAAAGAAAACTTAAGGAAGCAAAAAGTACCTGTATATAATCACTCTAGCTATTTTCTACACTTATTTTTTTCCTGCAAATGGACAAAGTGCTCTTTGATTAAAAGAAAAAAAAAAAGTGAATCAGTCCAGTGCATACAGTTCAAAATCACTGCACACCACAAACTGGAAATGCCCCAGAAGCAGCAGCAGGCACCCAGGAGAACAAACATAGCAGCTGGCAGCGACCAAGCAAATGATTCAATACAATGTAAATGTTCATTAAAAATAAACCCCAAGTCAGACATCCCCCCCTTTATTTTTTCCCTTTAAGCAGGGAAAGAAATAATCTATTACTTGAAAATCTAAACCACAAGTTAGAAAAAAAAAAAAAAAAACAACAACAACAAAAAAAAAACATGCTTTCTTCCCAGCTTGGTTGGCCACTTCAAAAAATCTCGTATTACTACTAGCTAACCAACCATGTAATTCTAATTTGTTATCACAGAGCAGGTACTATACATGCTTATTTAGGCCATCCACATGACAGAGTAATTTGTAGTTATATAATTTCATGGTAATTATAGTTGGAATTACTATGTACAAACTGGGCATTTCCAATGTAATTACCAAAAACTAGCTACTAGAGGCTCAGTATTGACATGATTAGTAGAACCTTTACAAAACAAAGTATTATGTAAGACTGACTTGGAGGTTGTTTTCCCTCCTCCTTTAGCTTTGCAATTGACAAAGAACAAAAAAGCAGAAATTCAGACTGAAGCCAACATTTCATGGTGTGGGTGGCACTTACCTCCCATGAGCTGATTACAGCTGCCGATTCTGCTCTCTCCTATTTGTTATCAAGAATAATACCATTTTTCAAATGTTACCCCTCCACTAAAGAATTTTGTTTTGCTTTTATATACCTTGATTGCTCAATTTCAGTAAGACACCAGTGCTGCTATCATTCTTTTCACTACCTTCATTACTACAGAGCACATGGTTTCTATTCACGTCACAGAAACAAGAACACAGTTCCACAGCCTGTGGAAAAAAGGCAGCAAAGTTTGAGATCACGAGTGTGTTGTTAGCTGTATGTGACTGATTCATGTTTAAGTAGTCCAAGAATTTAAGGCCTGTTAGGGTTACATAAATTCTGTAAACGGTTGTCCATGAGTTACCTCCAGTCCCCAGTTCACAGACTAATTAGAGGGGAAGCCGACTCACATGGTTACAGTATTTGAAGCCCAAGAGATGGTGCTGTCTTCGCATGTGATGGTTAAGCCTTTGTATCAACATCTGGAAATGAGGCAACAGGCACATGCAAATATGCAGAGAATCAATTCACATGTCCCAGTGATATGATTAATAATAAATAAAAATGGCTAAGTCTAAAACTATCCCAAGGCAGTGAAAGACTGAACAAGATGACTCGTGACTAAAAAGCACTTTCAGATTATGCCTTTCTATTAGGGACGGAGATAGGATACCACGCATAAAATTTCAGTTCCATCAATAATGAAGAAAAAAGTTGGCATAAAGAAACTGCAATGTAATATTAAACTGGAATTATTTCACTATAGCTGCTCATCACACAGATATTCTACCATACCCACCATGACATGCTGCAATCATAAAAAAATAAAAAATCTGTTAAGCGTGTTAAGTCAAACTCCTGGAAATCTGACAGCCAGGAAAGACAGAAGGAGTGATGAGGAAGCAGCAGCTCTTCAAGGCTATTTCAGTCAAAGTGCCTCATTCACAGACCTGTTTCTTGTGCTAGTGATGTGGCCCAAATTGCTACATGCAGCTTTTAATCAAAAACTTGCAAAAATGAGAAAGGTAATCCATCAGTGAATACTCTGAAAAATATTGTAATGATGTTTTCTGAGTACTTTAAAAAAACATACATCATTGTGGAAAAGAAAAAAGAAAAAAAAGACAATTACAAAACAACAAAACAGAATAGTGCTAAATGCTGAGTTCCCATTCAAATGATAGAGATTGAGGAACAGGATGCTGTACTGGAAGTGGTTCTGCCTAGTTCAGTAGAACTGGATGCTAGTTACAGCTGTTTTCAAAACTGTGCTAAGTTGCCTGCTGCCAACTTTTTTCCTCACTGGATCTATTTTTCTCAGACTTGTGCTGCCTGTATGATTTCCTTATCTTTGCTCACATTCAACCTGCAGAGTTCTACTTCCTGGCTCCTGAAGTAGCTGCTAATGCTTTGGCAATGCAGCATGGGGTGTGAAGTATAGAAAAAGGCCTATAAGCAGCACTCACATTTAAATCAGTGCATAAAGGGAGAGGAAAAAGGAAGAAAGTGAGCAAGAGTGTGCAGGTTGCTTGGTTGCTTTGCAACAACAGACAAATCATTGAGCACCAAGGTTGCCAGCCCTCCAGAGTACATTTGAGCTCAGAACATGTATCAAAAACATTTTTTAATATTTAAACATTAAATTTATCTAGTGTGGAAGAAGGTGGCAAACCCAAGCGTATCTGCTTGTACAGGTTCTCCCTCAGTGTTTTACCTTGCTGTGGTGTCGTTTGGGGGGGGGGTGGATCCTGTAACCAGTTATCTGGGTAGACCAAAACACTCTGGGTCCAGGTTCTGAGTTGGCCACCACATCCTAACTAGCAGCACCACATTTCCTTACCGAGGAATTACAGCCAGAGCAAGTCACCAACAGATTGCTGCCTGGGGTTTGGCTGCAATTCAGAATAGAGCAAGGGGGCTAACATTTTGGGTGCAATTCTCTTTTGCTCCCAATGACCCTATTGTCTAGATGAAAAAGAGCATCAACCCTTTAAGCTCATCTTTGTTACGACTGCAGCCCCACTTAGATTGTCCTACATACGCTGGACTAAGCGTATAGAAAGGAATTAGAAACGTACATGAAAAACAGCAGCACCCGTTAGAAGGCAGGCCTGCAGGTAAGAACTAATCACTGAGAAGCTGCGCTGCAGAGGCCAGCAGACCCCGGTCGCGGCAGCAGAGGCTCCGCAGGCAGCAGCGGCCGGCGAGAGGCCCAACCCCGCCGTTCGGGCGGCGGAGCGAGGCGGCAGAGCCCGCCATGGCCGCGGCTCCCTCACGGCCTCGCCTCAGCGCCCTCCGACGGGCGGGCGACCGGGGCGCGCGGCGGCGGCCCTGATTGGCTGCACGCCCTCGAAGGCGGGAAGGCGCCGGGCTCGCGCGGGCCACGACGGTCTCGGGAGCGGGTCACGCGGCCCGTGCGCCCCCAGCGGTTTTATGAGGCGGCTTCAGCCCCGCACACGGGGAGCGGCACTGTGGAGTGAGCGTTCTCCACTGCCTCAGTGCTCATAGGCTACTACGCTGCCTCAAGTCTTATTAATGGCTCTGGGGAGCCACACCACCTCAGAGAAAAGCAGGCTCCCCAGGGAACGGCGGGACCAACGGGGAGCCATGAGCGGGATCCAGGGCCGTGCACCCCTACAGTAGTGCTGCCATGTTCCCAGCTTGGCTCCAAAGCTACAGTACTCCTCAGCATGCCCCCTGCACGGAGCTGCAGCACCCACGTGTCGCAGCCAAGCCCTGCAACCAGTGGCTGCAGGTGCAAAAACATTCCCTGCTCCTTAACCAGCACTGCTGGCAGTTGCATGCTCCTGCCAGCTCCGAAGGCCCTGCTTCCCCCAGGCCAAATCATCACCTATCTAAACAAGGGTTTGGATTCTAAGTAGATTTTTCTGGGTGTCACCCAGTCTGCAAGTCTTAACAATAAATGACCAAGTGTAACATCTAAAAGACAAACAACGGCAATTGCTGTAATAGTTTCTGTCACAAAGGTCCCTTTTCCATTCAGTGATACCCTGTCTTCCGATAAGCAGCCATGGGGAGCCCATACAGAACAGCTATCTATAAGCTACAAAGAGTCTTGCAAAATAGGGTGTCTTCCCCTAACTGAATGACACAGGAGAGTTCGCCCCTATAGGCAGAGATTCCTTAACTGGCAGCATAAAGGGACTGCAACTGTATTTCTCTGAGAGGCTGGACGGGCATCAGAAGCAGAATTCATTTTCATGGTCCATGTTATCTGTTTACATCCTGTCCCTATAACTGCTTTCTCAATCTTCAGATAAAAGAGCAGCCTTATTTCACACCTAATGAGACACGCCAAAGCACCTGAAGTTCAACAAGTTTGATTATGCCTACACAAAGCACGTAAAGCAACTACATCAGAACAAAGCTCACATCTCTAGAAACCCAACCCAACTACTGCCTCCTTCTCGACCATACTGAGAGACGTGTCATTCTCTGACTGATTTAAGGAACTCCCAAGCTTACCACTACAGAAGGACCTGGCTCCTTTAGAACTAGAGAGGAGCCCAAACAGCAAGTGCATGACTAATGCTGCTCATACAGCTATGGAAATATGCACATTTCAGATGGTATCTCCAACGAGAAGCTGAAGGATTATCACAGAATCCTTTGATAGTGAAACATGCTTCTTTTTTGGCCAGCCTTTGAAGGTACCCCTGTCTCAAAAAAACACATAAATGACAATCTCATGACTCAGTTTACTTTATTTCTCTTCAGGCCATAGCTTCTTCTAACTTTGGATTTTGAACAGCTCAGCATCAAATCCACACTTCAGAGAAGCGAGTTCATCTGCCTCTTATTTATCCACTCAAGAGGATTTGGTTCTGTCTTTTATCATCCCCCTCAATGACTTTCAGCTACGCTTCCTGCAGGCACCTCTTGCATAACAAGTGTAGACAGCCACCCTCTCAGATCTTGCACCTCTCCCCCTTCCTGTTTACACTACATCCTCTCAGAGAAAACGCCCGCCCATACTGCCACGACAGGGCATTTGGCCAAAAGACCTAGCCTTTAACAGCAACAGAGGGCTAGGATCCACCAAGGTTGCCCAAAACAACACATCTCTGAATTAAGCATACAATGCCAAAAAAAAAAAGATCAGCATTTTGTGTTGTTTTAGAGATGTTCCACTCCTTCAGCATCAGTTCAGTATCCTTCCTTCTCACCCACCACCATGTCAGAATGTCCCTCTTGGCAAGAGGGTAATAGGAAGCACGGGGAAGAACGCTATCAGCGGAGCAAGGAATGGTTGAGTCCAGAGCAATAGGCTGGACACTTAATATAGGATTAATAATCTTACACTTCAGCAACATGCAGAGCAGCACAAATGTACAAATTAAAGATTAAAGCTCATGGCAAACATACGCAATGTCTACTGGGACATCCAAGAGGACTGAACAAATGCTTTTGAGAGCACTTGCTACAGTTCTGGACTGGTATCTCACAGCATCTAGCTCTTTCCAGTGAAGAGTACACACGTGCATATATTACTTCACCTTTTCTTTCCCTTTTTTGTTCTTTGAGTTCCAGCGTAGTGGAAAAGCACTGTACAATGCCCCTGCTGCGCTACAAGTCTCCTTTTCGGTTCCATTAATGAGCCATAAATAACACGATGAAGGTGTCAACAAAGAGTGTAATTTATCATAACTTGTCAGAGGGGCGATCCTTAGGAGGAGAATGTTCATTCGCAGTCCAGTGCAACACACAAAGATTTATTCCTTGCCTAGTACTTCCCCCTACTCCCTCGGCCTGCCAAAATTTATCTTGTGCTGGAACCCTCACAGGTGCACCACTTTGACAAATATGCTGCGAAGTCTGGTATTCATCACGGGCAAGTCTTTGTTGGGAAGGAGGCAGCAAGAAATGAATTTGTTTTAGAAAGAAGGTGCTTGTGATTCAATGTGCTCAGGGGTATGGGGAGAGGCAGACAGGCTCATTATTTTTAACCTCCCTGTGTCTGCAAGAGAAGAAAATGAGGTAATGTAGTTGATGTGACATTACAGTGCCTGACTTCATTACTTGCTGCATGGTTAAACAAGCACCTAGGTAATTACTACTGCTGCAGTCTGTCTTACCTTCCTTTTCTCCTCACGCTTGCCACCAATAGGCAGGGCAAACTGATGCCTGCTAGCGCATTTTACTCATGGCCAAGTCCTTTAAATAAATAAAGATTCACCAGTTCAAAGTCTGTTCTTACAAAGTCTAACTGGATACGGAGCTACTAAAACCATTTCTGGATTCATAAGGCAGCATTCAAAGATACTACATTGAATAAGAGAAGACTCTCTAAAAGACTTAAGATTCAGAAAGCAGGAAAAGGCTTTGATGGGGGTAAAAAGCTAAAACAATTACAGTGCTCCAGATTTCAATCGTTACAGTTAACATCAAAGCATAACTGTCAATTAGTGTCTTCCTTGAAAAAAATAAAAAATAAAAAATGCAACATCTACATGCCTGAAACAGACTCACTGATCCAAACAACTGAAAATTTTCAGCATGTAAGAACGAGGGCAAATTCAGCCTTCACCTGAATTTGATGTCTGCAAGAGGAATGCTGCCTATAGTGGTCATGAGCATTTATCACTGCCAAGAAGTACAGCTTGACATTCTGAATCCAAAACTGCCCCAGTTCTACAAACACTGGGTCTGAAGGTAGTTTGAAAGTGAGTCCAGTTTGGATTACAAACAAAAAAAGCTCAAAATCACCATGTCAGAGTAATACGTACTTGCCAGTTTTCTAAGTGCGATAGAAAAGCAGAAAGCTCACCAACAGAACATGAAAAAAAAAAAAAACCATGACCCTGATATGAAAGAACTATTTTCTGAAAAGAGATTAAGACTAAAACATTTTTCTCCCTGCTCTTTGGACTCATTTGAGCTAAATGATGCTTTTCCAAATACAGAAAAGCAATTTAAGACGAGCTTGACAATCATTAGATTTCTTAAGATTATTTCTGACCACAGAGCTAAACATTTGGTCTCTGAAGACTGAATTGTTAAGAATGGATCACATAGATTCGAGCAATTTATCTGAATATTTTACATCCCTACATGTTAAAAAAGAAAGACGTTAAAAATTACAGTTTCTATGTGCATAGAATGCTGGCTATTTGTAAGTAATCAGTAAGTCTAGTATTCCAGATGGAAAACTAGGGTAAAATACTGTTCAAGACAGCTGGTATGTATGTTCATTATTACCTGCGTAGACAGAGAGGAGGCTGTTTTGATTCTTTGGATCCACTTGCAAGAAAGCCCCATCCAGCCCTGTTCACGCACCCTGAGAAGATGTATGCCCTCGTCAATTAGGAGACTGCTCAGAGAAAAAAAAAAAAAAAAAAAAAAAAAAAAAACTACTGAAAATGATATTTCTCCAATTATCTGGCTTGCTGATGTTATGCTTATTTGAAGTACATATAATGTCATGATCTTTTTTACACCTCCTAAATGATTTTTCAATGGTATCAAAATTAATCACGCTATGTCTGCGAAATTGGTGTAGACAGTACTTGAATTCTAATAGATAGCATGTGAAATAAAACAGCATGTAAGAATAAGGGAAAGGAAACCATTTTTGCCTTATCCTACAGAACAATTTCCAGCATTTTTTTTTAATATTAGTTCACTTAATTTGTCTCTCTGGGATTAGGATCCATCACTGGGGGGGGGGGGGGCCGGGGGCACAATAGGAAATACAGGAACGTGCTAAAGCTAGCATTGCGACAGGGTGGAAGCAGTGTTTGCACTAACATATTTAGGACACACCATGCTTATGGATGGCTTCAATTCACAGCTGTGTACTTCTCTGAAGTGTATTTAAGTCTTCTATAGCACAGTATGAATAATTCTGTTCTCATGGAAGCCATGACTATTCAGCCATATTTTAAAAAAAAGGTGAAGGATTGCACATTCTTAATAATCCAAGGAAATCTACATGCAACAAGCACGCACATCACCCTGCTCTCTGAATCTGTACACTTACACTTTTAAAGCCATTCACAATTGGTAGCTCCACCAATCCCTGAAAGTCACATTCGCACCAGCAAGCAGTTTAGGACGTCTTCAGCCTAAACAATTATCCTACAAGGTTTGAGCTGTGGGCTCCATTCCCCTCATTCTTCCACCTCTCTAAAACTTCCCTTTAGAGCAGGCAACTCAAAAGCAAAGGTCCTTCTCATCAAAACCGTTGATTTCTTCCAAGCGCTGGAAACCTTATTATTCAATAGTCTTGTTAAGAAACTTTCATCTGCCTTAAAAAAAAAAAAATTGCTCTGAAAGTTGCAACTGACAGTTCCTTGGTTCAAGAAATACCTAATTAGCATGCCAGCAGCAACATGCTTAACAAATTAACTCCTGCAGGGCCACAGTGGCCTCCTACTGACACAGATCCAGACAAGCATCTTTGTTTTCTTTTGCTTTTTTCTAAAGATTGCTCTGGTCTCTTCAAGTCTCCATTTCCTCACATCATATACTACCAGGTTCCTAAAATACTGGAGTTGTTGTTGCACATGAAAAAAGACCTTTTAAAGCAATTAAATCTAAGATTATTTTTTTTAGTAGTTCATGGTTCTTACCTAATGATGCCATTTAGAAATTACTTGGCAGAGAAGGTTTCTAGTGAAAAATTGCTTTCCAGTAACAAAGTAAGGGGTTTCATTCTGACGTTACCTGGATGAAGGGGAAGATGTCAGCCAGAGAACTAGAGCAAGCTAATACAGGGAAAGAAAAAAAGACAAAGATGCTTTCAGGACAAAATAAAACATCTATGTGAAAATACAGCATGTAAAAATGGCAAATAGCTCAGTCACTCTTTGGGCCAGTCTTTACTTGGTTGTGGAGCTGAACTCCACGGGAAGCAGAAAATGTCATGCTGCTGCTTATACATCCTTGAAAATTCAGTACTGTGCTGTTTTCACCTCAGTCCAATCAATACTTGCAAATATGTTCCACAGTAGCGTACGAGAACGTGATGTAGAACCCTGAACAAGGAGATCGAGAGGAAGCCAAAAATTCCCTCATGAAAACAGCTCAGACTCAACCTCTGAAACTGTACCTGCCTTTGAAGCGTAGGTATTAAGTATATGTATACGCACATATAAACATGAGAGAAATACATGTTTGAATGCCTTTAACTGGAAAGAAAATCGTCTCCATCAAAACATGGTATCTCTCAACCTCCTGTCAGACATTATTACAGGGAGCAAGTGCACAACACACTCAGAGCTTAGGTCTCTGCATGTCTGACCCAGCTCTGGAGGTGGGTGGCAGAGCGAGCTCCAGGCTACTTCTCCGTTTTCCCTGATCGCAGTGCTGACTGCAGTCCAAACCAACTCTTGCCAGAAGTTACAGTTGTGGCTGGCAGAAACACAAGAACTGTATTTCATGACAAATTAGAAAACATTTTTCTTTCTGTGCTGGTATAAAGATGAAACTCCTAAGAATTTTACAAATATGCTACCTTAGAACAGTTAACAGCTCAGGCTGCTACCTGAGATGCGGGTGCCTCATCCAGCATGGCTAGGACTTCAGCTTCACCACCCCACATCCTCAAAGAGCTTGCGGAAGGTTAAAAGCCAGAAAGTCAATCACAACATAGATTTGGCCCACTTGATTAACCGTGATTTCAAATGTGATACTCCTCAAATGAGACAGTTACCAGAGCTTGTTCTGATTTGTGCATACCTGTGCCTCTCACATCCTGGAAATCCATATGGTCATTCTTTTATGGTGACACTGCCTTCTTGGTTGCACGGCAATAAACACTCAACGTGAAAATATTCAAATTCCCATTTGGGGCAATGGACGTGGCATTTTAGTAAACGGAAATGTGCACCAGAGGCTCCGATCTGAAAAACTTCTTAAGTGGACGTTATTGCATCTGTGATTTTCTCAAGGGTGTTAAAGTTAAATGGTATTTACCAAGAGACCTTTTTATCAAACCACAGGTTATAATGTGAAGTCAGTACCCGACAATCAAATATTCTCTGCTAACTTGGAATAACATTCTAGGTATGTAGGCCTGTGGAAAGAAAATCACGCTTACAAGAAAAAAAACAATGTGCATATATCCCCAGTCATTTATTTCTATATACACACATGACAAGTAATTTTGCAGAAGCTGAAACTATCTCCTGTGCACATCACTACTGTCTTCACTTCAAGCTCTGTGTATTTGAACTCATCTTCTGACTTCAACACAGCAGGGGCAAACGCATTTACTTGTAAAACAAAGCAAGATCTGTTCGGAGGTGGACACAATAATCAATCCAGTTGCCACAGAGACAGTAAGTGTTCATTTACCGTTATGTGACCTGTAGCAATATATATTATGTCTTTTGCCAGCAGGAGCCTTTGTCAGCAGCCAGTCACAACCATCCTTCGAGGTGAATTTATAACAGCAGGATGGGGGATTTTCTGGAGACCATCCTTCAGTTCCAAATTATAACTTTGGCGCTGCTTCAAGTCAGCTCTTACCATTAAACTGCTCTTCTATGGATTTTACCACGCACATTTGTAATCCTAGATCAACTTGGTGCAATCTGAAGAACACAGCACCTCCTCCGAGCAGGAGGGAAACCCTCCCTGCTCACAGAGCCTGCATTGTGTATGGCTGCCATATCTAAAAGGGCCTCGAGAGAACACTCAACTGGGTTGTAGTGCTCAAGTGAGCTGACTAAATTAAATGAAGTTACTAAACTGAGATTGAGATGATATATATGCAGCAGATCACAAATGACTCTGTACAGTACTGGAGGCCTGATTCTCCTCCATAAATAATCCTAGGGGAGCTGGCAGATATTTTGACAAATTTTTGGTAATTGCTTAGCAACTTAATTCCCATCTAATTACTAATAGAATTACTACAACACATTTTTTATTTTCTTTGTAACAGTACTAAAGTCATTCAAACTTTGATAAGAGAAAGGATCCATTAATCATTCCATCAATATCCAAACGTCTGTGGTCAGTAAACTACATGCAGCCATGGGAAATCCCAACAGCTGCTCTGCCAATTATTTCTGGAGCACAGAAACTATCAGCCACAAGTTACAATACACCTTTCTTTTCAAAGAACTTTTTCAGAGAAGGTGGGTGTATGTTTCTCATTACTATACAACTACAGGCTGCCACTAACCAAGACATCCTGAGCCCTACCACCAATGGCCATTTCTAAGGGACAGAAAGGTCAGAAAGTTGGACTTGGTACTGTAGGTGCTTTGCTGTAATAAGCTGGGTATTTGCTGAATGCTGAGTATCTGCAGTGTGCTGTACAGCGTGTACCTTACTTCACTGACCTGCTTTCAATCACCAGGAAGATGAAATAATGGAAGAAAGCAAAACAGCCAAAAAGCAATGATTTGGCTTGTACCACATCACAATGTTTGCTTCGGAAGATCACAATACAGTTAAGACTGAGTACGTTCCCATATTCACAGTCTACATCTATGAATAACTGCTACTGAAGAGTAGAAAGCTGTGATTTAACTCCAAGCAACTTACTAATCATAACTGCTCTTCTACGGTAATTCAAAAACATAACAAGGTGTGAAATCTACACACTTCTGATGTAACTGTGGTGCTTGCGCAAACAAATGCTACTCTATTAAATACTGTGAAAACAATCCATCTTAGGCCATGGTCAAAATCTTGCCATTTTCCTTTCCTCATTTTATTTACTTATTTAATTAACTGATGATGTAACTAGACTTATATTCTTATACTCTTTATATAAGTAGTGTATATGATTTTCAATTAAAAAAATAAACCTGAGGAGTGTCGTCAATTATTCTGTTGTCTCATGGAATGTCTATTAAACGTGCTTTTCCCAGATAAAAACTGTCTCACCTCAGTCATCTCATGAAGTGATTATGATTTTTTTTTTTTTTTTTTTTTAAAGAGTGCCTAAAAGAATACATCAATATTTAAGCTTGGGCTCTTTTTATTTATTTTTTTTTTTTTCCTCCCCTCCTTGCACTGATAATGAAAGACCAACCTCAGGTATTTTGCTTTGAAGTCCTTCCCCTTCATGAAGCGTACAACCAGGTAACCAACTCGCAGCCACCTGCTTTATCCTGGCCACCTATTCTGCCCAGTGTTAACTGCAGATAACTCCATTTCTTTTCCTTCTCCCAAGGATGCCCGGTGGAGAGCCAAGGGAGTACCTAGCCCCTTCACTCTTTGCTTGTCTCAGCTCATTGCAGTGTGATCCATGAAGCACTGCGTGCTGACACAGAACAATGCTTATGGTTGTAAAGGAAACCTATTTTTTCCACAGCATTATTAGGAAAAATAATCATTCAAAAATTAGAAGTATGAAGATTCATATTAAGTTAAAAATTCAGCATTTACCAGTGTAAAAGCCACACAATAAAATAGCCAAGTCCGTTTAATTTTTCTCACCTTTGTGTTTTACAGTTAAGCAGTCCATCTTCAATTCCCATTAAGGTCAAGAGCCTTACGTCCCTGAGAGGAGTGCTTCAAGCTTACACTCAACATGCATTTTTCAGTTCTTCTAACTTAGAGATGCTGATGACAACATTAAGACTGAAAGCTGAATTCTTTTAATGAGCAATCATCTGGTCAAGAATTATCTGCTCAAACGAGGTATTGAAGCTCATTTCCAGAAGATAATTTCCCTACACCATCAAGGAAGATGGCTGTCCTATCTTTCCCTAAATGACACCTAGGATTGTCAAACAGGAAAACAAGAGGAACCAGAGAGACCAGAATTAAAACACTGGTTTTAAGAAGCAGCACACTTTTTGCCCTAAGGACTTTACTCCTATTGGCAGTATGGTGACTGCATTGATAGATAGGACAAGCGTGGGTCAGGGCTCTCATAACTCAAGACTGAAGAGTCTTTTGAAGAGAACAGTCAAGACTAGGCTGATAGGCCTTATTTCATTTTGCAGAGCCACTCTGAGGTCAGATGACTTACCCTAGCTTAGCTCTGGACAGATCTATGTAACTGATCAATCCTAACATTATTGGTGGGAAAAAAAAAATAATACTGAGACATAGTCTCTGATTGCAACATAAAGAATCATGAGCCAGTCCTATACTAGCGTACAGGCCTATTTAAGCAAGGGAGCCTTCATCAGTTCCAGTACAATACTAAGACATGCATATACAGCTAAACTTAGAGAAAGATCTGAAGGATTGGATCCCAACTCTCTAAGCCCGAGCACATTAGGAGGCCAACAATTCTCTGGAGAAGGAATAAGCACTGACATGCTTGGCAGCTGGGTTCTGCCACCTGGTCTAGGCTCCTGATGGTATTGATTCAGGAAACAGTCATTCACCAGCAGTATTTAAAAGCAGTATTTCACAATAGAGAAAATACTTCAACTGCAAAAAGTCTAAAGGTGGGAGGGGTCACTTGAATCCTCACTCTTTCCAACTGTGATCTCAGCAAACCCTGAAGTGATACATAATAAATTATTATTTAATAAATCAAATTAGTTCAGCAAGAACAAATGCAAAATACTCAATTTGGTTGGCAAGAGCAATTATACAAAAACATGGGGAAAAGACTGGTTTGGACCTAATTCCAGGGAGGATCTGATGCTTTTAAGCATCTCAAAGAAATACGCTGATCATCTGGAAAGAGCTCAGAGGACAGGATTGGGTAATACAGACTTCAGGAAACACTGAAAGATGCTATCTGCTTCATGGTCTAGATACCAGAGGACTGTACAGAGGCATTACAGAAGTCTCCAGATAAAGTTTACTGAAGAGAGGAGTTGCCACATTTCTGTGCCTCCTGAGGATACCCTGGGAAAACGATGAGTTTAAACTGCAACAAAGCAGATTTAGATTGGACATTAGGAACACCTGATGTGGATGACCTGAGGAAGTTACAGAATGTTCATCCATTTTTGGAGTTATTTAATGCACACATCTGTTAGGAATGCTTTCCAGATAAAGATCCTGCCTTGAGGCTGAGGAATAGCTAAGATGACCTCTCAAGGTACCTCACAACACTATACCCTATTACCTTTTGTGTTTGTCAAAAAACAGACAAAGCAATACCCTGCAAATAATCCCCAAGTCACCGCATCCGGATACATGGCTTATTAGAATAGAAACGACTTTGATAAGTATTTCAGGGATCAAAACAAACAACCCAGAAGCTATTCTGCCAACCACAGGCTATTAAAACTAAACAAAGAAAGCAGATGCTCTGTCTTGGAAAGAAATTAGTAATTAAGAGCACGGCCTTCCAGCCATGTTCAGGACCAATTACTCAATTGTCCACGGCCAAGTGTTAGCTAACTGTATTTGCTATCATTTCACACACTAGCTCAAACTTCATTTGCCATCATGCTTATTTCTTAGTTGTTTCCTCTTTACTTTATCATGCAGCAGTTATAGCTCAGTGAAATTCTAATCCAGTGCAATTCACCATACAGACTATTATAAACTATAAACACCCAAATAATTAACAGTAACACAACAGTGAAAAACAATCCATACACCTACAAACCTTGCATATCTAAAGCAGACAGGACTTATATGTCACTTTCAGTTGAGAAGTATCAACACCTCAAGTGAGTTCAAGGATTCACTTTCAAGCAAGATAAATCCAAACTCCCAGCTCATCATTTATTTGCACTGGATCACAGGCAAAATATTTCTACAGCTTCAGCCAGAGTTCAGCTCCATTTAATAGCTGAATCAAGTGATAGTTTGCTGATGTCATAAAACTCTCAGAAAGCCGCTGTGCTACACGTTAAGAACTGTCTGGAAGAAGCATTCCAGGATTTTCACGACTATAAAATAGCCTGTAATGATTGCTGTTTATACACAGACTTCTATTCCTCTCCATCCGTGGTGTAAATAAACCAGAACCCAGCTCATTTTTACAAGCACAAGGAATGAAAATGTTGTACTAAGCCTCTCCCACGCTCTTTCTTCCAGCAACTTAAATCTGTTAGGCACATGAGGATAACTAACTTTGATATGCGGGGGCTACAGCATTTGGAGCTGAATTCCAAGCCCGTGGCATCATCAGCTTCTGAGTGACCATGATGTGTCCCGTCGTGATGAGAAAAAAAACACTTCTATTTTAAGAATTTCTATTACAATTTTGCTTAACTGTCAAAGGTGCTATGAAAGCTAAATGCACTATTTTTAAGTACTTCTTAAGCAAAGGACAAGAGCAGTTAACATTTTCAAATGCACCCTTATCGTATCTTTCACAAGTACTTTTTTATTTTTATTTTTAAGAGCTCAAGTCCCAGAGAAAATCAATGGGAGTTGGTGCTTGTCTGCACAGCCTCATTCAAGTCAAGTTAAATCAAATTAACTGAAGTGAAAATTACTATGCATTAAAGATCATTAAACTCTTTGAAAGATTCCTCATTCAGAAGCAAAGTGGCTTTCGTTAGTTCTCATTTTAATTCGTTTTGGAAGTGCTCTAGTATTCATTTTGGCAAAACATCAACCTTCAGACTATTTGTCCCAAAAGCACAAAGACTCAGATTAGAACCAAAAGAAATCAGAATAGAGGTTGACAAAGCTTTTATGAAAAACAAATGAGTATGGAAAACAGTGATTTCATCAAAAACAACATACCAATTACAACTGGCACTACATAACTCTAAAAGCAAGATTGTTTTCCTTGGCTGATACCCCACCGCCACCTCCAGAAGAGGATTGTTTCACTTCCCATAGGTTTGGGATAAAAGCAAAAGAATTTCCCTCTGCTACCTCCTGAATGCAAGCTCTACCACATACAATGAATGACTCCTGAGCTAGATCTTAAAAATCTCAATGTTTAACAATTGATGTTCATCTGTTCAAATGGGTCCAGAAGAGGGCTGCAGCACCTCTCCTATGAAGAGAAGGCTCAGAGACCTGGGGATGTTCATCCTGGAGAAGAAAAGGTTCTGCAGAGACCTCGAGGCAGCCTTTCAGTACTGAAAAGGGGGCTTATTTAAAAAAAAAAAAAAAAAAAAAAAAAAAAAATGACAGGCAGAGAGTCATAGGACAAATGGGAATGTTTTTTAAACTAAAAGAGGGGAGATCTAATTAGATGTTAGGATGAAATCCTTTACTCAAAGGGTGGTGAGGCACTGGAGCAGGTTGCCCGGAGAAGCTGTGGCTGCCCCATCCCTGGAGGTGTTCAAGGCCAGGTTCTACTTGACCATTACTTTGAAAAACAAAGTATTATAACATTGATCAGTACAAACTCTAGTTAGTGGGGATGAAGAAAATTCTACCCTCCATTCAAACAAAAAATAAAATAAAATCAGTAGAAGCCTCAAAACTCAATTTTGAGATACATTTGTGTTGCTCCCCAGAAGCCAAGAGGAGGCAGAAATATCCTGTGAAATAGACAGGAACAGAGAATGGAATGCACAAAAACCCCACAGCTAACATTAATAAAGGAGCAGAGACGTGGAGAGAGGAAAAAAATCTGAACCAGAAGAACATTTTAAATATTTGAAATGGTGGGTTACTTTGCCAAAGATTAACTCAAAAGGATGTTTTTGTTCCTGTTGTCTTAACTCTGGTTCTTTACCCAGGCTTTTTATTCAGCAGAAAAATGCAGCAATATTTTTAGCTGACCCACCCTGACGGAAAAGAGAGGTACTGACTTCTGTAAAGTTGTCCATTTCTTAATTGTTTCTTTGCCAACAATTTTGTTATCCACTCATTGTGTGCCAGAGCAACAAAGATCTTTCTTAACAGTCAGTAGATTGTCTATGAATTCTTCTTTGATTTTTGCTTCTCTGCTTAAGATTCTGAATGGGATGTTCCAGCTTTAGAACAAGATTTGCACGTGCCACTAAGAAATTTAGCACTACTTTACATCTGTAAGGATGGCCCCCCAACGGTGGAGGAAAAAGTATCCCTGATTAAGGAAGCATGTGACTTTCAGGTCTGATTCAATGCCAAAAAGCAGTAAAATGTCCTAGATTTTCCTATTGTACAGAACAAGTCCTTGAAAATGTGACATCTACCAAGGTAAAAGCAATGAGAAAATAATTCACAACATTTAAATCCTTCTATGTTTGTCATCAGTTTGGCAAGGTTCCAAGAGCAGAGGGATCTGTGCAGTTCAGAACAACATGGGTGATCATGGGTGATTTGACAGCATAACAAGACACAAATTACGTAGGAGCAAAAAAGAACAGGATACTTCCACAGTTTTCTTGTGAACGTCAAGCTACTAGTTATGTTCTTTCCACTTGTACACTGTATTTCAGTCTGCTTTAAAAAAAAAAAAAAGAATCAATTCTGTCCAGCTATTACTTCTCCTTCCTCTGTTTATATTTGAAGGCTGATATTTATTTATTTATTTTCAGTAATAAGGTCTGCAGGCATCACTGTTCAAATTATTAAAATCCCAATATCCCCACCACAAATGCAGAAGTCTGGCACTTTCTTCGTTGACTAGGGAATGAGCTGGCAAAGCTAAAAGCTTAAACCAAGCTTTTAAGATTTTTCTGATTCCACTCTTTCATTTTTCCCCCCCTCTCTCTAAATCTTGGAGTAAAAGAAGATTAGTGCAGATGGATGAAAATATTTTTTCCACTTCAGCATTTGCTGTCACTATTCAGTGCTAAGCGGGTTCTCATATGGTGTCACTGGAAAGATGGAAATTCCTACACTTCCCTTAAATATAATCACCTTGCCACAAAGGAAGGAAAAAAGAAAAATTGGCTGTTTATTTTGGCCTGGATTTCCTATGATTTATCCGGCAGGAGAACCTGCAAACACAGTAACCTCTCAAATTGATGCCTTGCCTTTTATTAAAGTTCAGCTGGCTGCTTCTGCACCACGCTACACCAATCAGTTTCTGGCTCACTGTGCCCAGCCAGTAAATTGACCTGGACGCAGGGAAGATGAAAATATGCAGACTTAAAGTAATCCCCCTCGCTGAGCACTTAGGCACATGGCTGGATTAAGTGGGGGAGGGCGGGGGGGTGCCGGCAGCGCTGGGAGGGGCCGCAGGAACCCATCCCCAGCTCTGCAGCCCAAGGCACGGGGCGCTGCCGGCAGCACCTGCAGAGTGGCGCTGGAAGAGCTGGGCAGGGAGCCAGGCCCCGCGGTTCCCCTGGCTCCCAGCTACGCCCTCACCCACCCCTCCTCTCCTTACATGCCTGCTTCCAAGATGCAGCCAT
Source organism: Oxyura jamaicensis (assembly GCF_011077185.1). Taxonomy (NCBI): domain Eukaryota; kingdom Metazoa; phylum Chordata; class Aves; order Anseriformes; family Anatidae; genus Oxyura; species Oxyura jamaicensis. The sequence goes on from NC_048902.1 coordinate 6,552,415, forward strand.
CAGAACCCAGGTCCTGCATTGGAACGGCCACATCGGCCCTTCAGCTCGAGTAACCCAAGGGGGAAACTAGGAGAAATTGTCATGATGCTTTTACATTTTGCAAAGAGCAAATAAATAAAACAGGATGCAGACAAACACTTCGCTCCCCCAGTGTTGACTCAGAAAAGCAGCAGCTTGCTAATGACTCTGTATTCCTAATAAAGACTCAGATTACAACTTGATCCAGTCACAAGTGATCAACCACATTTTGATAAGTAGCAGGAGGGTGCTGCTCTGCAGAACGCACAGAATTCACTGGACCAGCATTAAATGGCTTCAAAGCACCCCTCTGCCCAAAGGGAGAAGCACAAGTAGCTTCTCAGACGGCTATTCAAGGATCAATTAACTATGGTTCTAAATAGCCAACATTATTACACTGTACACTGGTTATTTAATGCTATTTGAAAATAGTATTTCACTTAATGCATGCATAATTATTAAGTTTGCTTAGTAAAAAAAAGTTTCCTTTCAGTTGGAAGACTAAAACATTCATTCCCAATCCACTGCCAAAATCTGTCTGATCTAAACTAGCTTCACCGTAACAATTCTAAATCCTACAGATTACCTGGAGGGAAAAAAAAAAAAAAAAAAAAAAAAAAAAAAAAAAAAGCCACTGCATTCTGGAGATGAACAAGAGCAAGCTCCTCTATCAGCTCAGCTCATTATAAATCAGCTGAACATTTGAGGCTTGACTGAAATTCTTTGTTTTTCACATGGGAGTACTCATTAATCCTTGCTATCGGAATCAGCTATAGCAAACTAGTTCCTTCATGAAGAAGTTAAACACATGATGAAGGTGAGGAACAATACAGAAGGTAGGAAATATCCAGAGTTAATTTTACTAGCACCTTGGTGGATTTGATATATTATTCTCAAAACCTATTTTACATACTTAACAAGTTACAGAACATACTAAAAAATCCTCTGAATTATCATGGCAGATTCAGAAAAGTCATCTATTTTTTGCATTTGGAGTATTTACTTTGTTTTCCTACTATAGTGAATGGATTGAGTCATAAAGCACAGATTGGGTTAAAGAGACGTCATAAAGAATAATACAGGTCATCTGAGCATGACCCATCTGAGTTTACTGGACTGTGAAGTATCACTTCTCTAAAATCTGAGAATATAACAGAATATCTGGGTTCTGGAAGCTCATGTATAAAATGTCTTAGAATGTCAAGTCATTCAACTCTGCTTTAATAATTTCAAGATTCAGTGTATTTAAACCATTATGGGACCACCATATTGGCTATGTTTATAGAAGAGAACAGATATGTCAAGGAAGAAGGGTATACGTTTTGGATATTTAAGAAATGAGGACTAAAAGGAACAACATTCCGATTTCGGTAGATTGTATACATCCTACTAGTCCAAAGGCGCAATGTGCTTTTAAGGGTGTTCACAAAACTGACGTACTTATTCTTGCTTACTATTTAATGGTACACAACATTCAACCAAATGACTTACAACTAAATGTCTATAGTGACAACTCTTCTGTTACCTGTTATACTTCTTGCTGATGTATGTAACCCACAACATATAACTGTAATAGAAATCAACATCCCAAAGCATAAGCTTACCAGAAGTTTAGCTTTTCTACAGCTGTTTTGTGCACACACATTGAGTTTATTAATTTATAGAATTTAGCCGTGCTATATTCTTACGAAATTGTCATCTAGATCCCATTTCCTATCCCATTGTTACTGTTGGCTATCTAATAACTGTTATGTTTCGCCCTGGAAGTCTGCTAACATACATGGCAGAGTGAATGAGATCTGTTTTTACAGAAATAGGTGTGAGCCCAGATGGCAACTCTGGATCCAAATCTGATTTTGGAGGAGAAAGAAAACATTATTATATAAGTTTAAGATGTCTTTTCTACACTTGGTTGGGTGAGGTTAAGAAAGGTTTTAATGCCGTTTCACAGCTGATGAGACCTTTGAAACCCACGCACAAGCAGGAAACTGACATTAAATTAAGGAAGGTGAGGTGAAAGCCAGGCTGTGCTGGTTGAGAAGTAAGAATATTGCCATTAAGAGTATTTCTGTAAGGCTGTATTATTTATTACATTGCAAAACAATCGTCTTTATTTTCATGGTTAAAGACAAACCAAACTCATAAACCCCTTGGAAACTGAAATGCCAACTACATATTTGAATGTTTTTGAAACTCACACAATATGTGATAGTGCTAAATAAATCTTTACTGCTTGTTTTGGCTAAAATCAATCCATAAAAAGATTCATAAATCAGTCACCTAACTTATTTTGAATGATGAGCAAATACCATTCAAATAATCTTCCAAAAAGACTTTCCGGCAAATGCAGCCAAGAATTTAAAGTTCATCTTCTTTGACCGTTCCAGATGAAATCCTGACCACAGAACAGTGGGGTTATACACCATTGCATGCTACTTGGCAGAACCTATTTTCTGAAAGTGAGGGGGAGAAAAATATTTACTACACTTTCTACCATGAATGTTTACTACCCATCTAATTGGATGAGAATAATCCACATGCTGCAATGTTGATGTGAACAATTCTAGAGCAGAGCTCTTCTACACAAACTATTTTTAAAAACAGAAGAAAAAAATCATAGAGAATGCTACATTTTTTACATGGAATTCAAGGTCATAGTCCATAAATTGCATTTAGTATCAAATAATTTCATATTAACGTATCAATTCAGTATCTATTTAAGATAGGGCATACTCACCAGCTCTGAAAATACCTCTACCCTGTGAGATAAAGAAGGATAAATAATCCTGTTTGCAGCCAACCCTCCCCAAGTCTTTAGTCTGATCCTGTGTCAGATCACTAGACTACAGTGCTTCCCAAGTTTGTCTCCAGATGTTACATGGATAAGAAAATATCAAACGCTATTGCATCACACACAAACACTATTCCAGCATGTATTCAGCCCTGTTACATCCAGGGGACAAGACACTACGAATAGCAGATGTTATGCTATCTCTGTACATAAAGTGAATATATTAGAAATAATTCATTTTGATAGTTTTTAGTTTGCACAACAGCTAGTTTTTAAAAGTTTTTGATGCATATTTGGTGTTGATCTTAACTTTTACTGTAAACATAGTAAAGCAAAGAAAGTAATTTCTTGTAATAAAGAGAAATTTGTGGATTCCTAATAATTAAGTTTCAAATCGAAGGCCTTCATTTTTACAACAACAGACCACTTGCCCTGTTTTGTAGGTACCAGATGATTTCCATGAGTCTGAACTCACAGCACTTCTAATCTGCCTGCAAGAACAATACAAGCTAGTGACCATGACCTCCTCCTCAAATATCAAGCAAATGTCTACACCTACATTGGTGTGCAACCCCTAGTCAATTGTAACAAACAGTTATAATCCAGGGCCTAGCTGCTGCATCTATTCAGGATGAGATATACTCAAGTCTAACCTCTCAGCTTCTGATCAGGATCTGGGAAGCGAATCCCATCATTCAGGCCAACAGTGTCTGATTTTCTGGGAGCTGCCTGTGTGGCCGAGTAACACAGCAAGCCCACCTGACCCTGCTTCGGCTTTTATGGTTTCAGCCACCTGGTCAGTGCAGACACAAAATGAGAGTTTGAAGAATCCAGATCAATTCTAAGATGTCATTTGATGCCCCCACACCTGAAGTGATCCAAGCAAAACAAGCAAATTTTGATTTAATTTGATCGGCCACCCTAGTCACAGTTTGCACGGTGAGTCCGAGTTTAGACTGAAGCCACACTTCAGCGTGCATCCATCTGGTTATGAGCCCTGTGCGTCAGTTACGTTCTGCAGCTGTTGGCTGACCCTGTCTCTTAGAGGCTGCAAGAAGGTAACTAGAAATGAAGACTGAGAAAGGGGCAGCACTCCGCAGTTACCAGCGGGATCACGCTTCTGTCATCTGTGCTCCGAGGCCTACAACGTGCAGTGCCTCCGCAGAGCCGTGATACTTGCATTTCATGTTCTTGACCAGTCCCTCACTGGGTCAGTTGTAGTATCAGCTAATGTAACCTCACTAAGGATTCAGAAATGAGTTATCTGGTAAGTAGCTCCTGGATATCGGTGGTTACACCAAGTTTGGCTCCTTACCACGTGTACGCATTGCTAATACCGAGGATCTGCCTGCACTGCTAGTTGTGCCGAGCTGTTCTATGTCTCCACATAAATAACATTTTAAATCTTTCTGATCTATCATTCCCTTGTACTGAAAGTCAAATCACACTGATTTCCACAACATATGGACAACACTAGCATCAGACTTTACTGTGAACAGACTTAAATTGATTTTTCAGTAATTCGCTTGGCACCTGGTACAAATGCTTGCCAATAATTAGGGCTGTAATAAGCACAGAGCATTCTCGTCAAGGAGGACCAAATGTCCTCATTCTGGAGGCCTGATCCCAACCCACTGCTCAGCAAGGTCTGTGACAGTAGCACCAAGCAGTCCTGTGAGCTCACCCAGCAGAACGACAAAGGGCAGTGGGCGAGGGGCCTCCAGCAGGCACCAGCACAGCTCTCCGCAGCTCCTGGGGAAAGCTTCGGCAGCATCCATTCTTCCACACATACTCCAAATCATTGCTTAAGTCAGCTCTCATTTATTTTAATGACACAATAAGAAAGCAGTTGCTTTTTCACCACCCTCTATGCACTGTGTGTTGTGGCCAGCACCTAACAAAGCACTAAGAGCCAGTAAAGTGAGTTTCCACCGGTGCAATGCTCTAGCAGCAAGTTATGAAAACAGCAAAGAAAATGAAACAAACTAGGCTGCTTCAGAGCAGGAGTAACTCCAGAATAAGATCGTTAGCCAGTAACACAAGCTCATTCAGAAAATTAGCTGCTTTGAGGATAACTTTAATTAGAAAAAATAATTGATTAAAATACACCCTTTCAAATAAGAATTTCACTTTTCTTAAGTTGGGATTTTTTTTCCTTTTCTGATGTAAGCATTCATTACCACGTTTGTGTATAATAGCTCAATTTTCGGCTCTAAGTATGAAAAATCACAGAAGTCACTACTTAGCCACACAAAACCAAATGAACCAACCCTATTACATAACAGGGAACTAACAAATCTGGTGACTACTCAGTACATCCAACAACACCAAGCTGCATTTCATAACTCATCAGTCTTTTGGATTTAAACTGTATGATTTCAGGACTTTTATTATTAATAACATCACCATCCCTGCACATACTTACTACTAATTACAACATCTGTGACAAAAGAAAAAAGCAATTGCTTATTGCCCAACAGGTACAGAGTGGGTGTATATATACACACGTACTCTCATACGCATTTTGATGTTATTTGATTTTTTTAAAGCAATGGTACATTTTATTTGTACTTGCTAAAAGTTTACCTGTATCAAGTGCAAAAGGTTTACTTATATCCATAAAGGTTTACTTGCATTCAAAAGAGTTCTGAGATTAAGGAACCAAAATAGCCACCAGGAACTAGAGAGCATTGGGTGCTTTCAAGGACAAGAGACATCTGAAGCATGGCAATGTTGCTGAGGCACAACCACCCCATAACCGTGATGGAAATAACCGTGTAAGAAACACAATAGCACTCTCTTAGCATGGTTCCGCTATAGCTAGGTTCATTTACTTTACCAGTAGGGCTCAAGTTCTGGTACTTATTTACAGTGCTTTCCACCTGAAGGAGCTCATTAGCAACTGCCATTGTGACACAGCTTTCTTTAGAGTTCAACCCGATGTCAAAACAGGGCTCAACTGTGCATGGGAGTGACATTTGAGTTGCAGCACCCGTAACTACGTACTCCGTGCAGTATAAATCTTCCATGGCAAATGCTCCTAAGTCTGTGAATGGATTGCTTTCTGCAAATAATTCAGTTTTCATTTTAGCAAGTCTTCCAGCTGTACAGCTGGTGTCTCTCTAAACACGATCGGTATTACCGTTCTGTCAGTTCTACCACTACCTCACTCATCAGCTATTACAACAAAGGACATTTTAGTGCTTTCAAGCCGGAAAGCATTACTTTCCAAAAGATTAGTTAGAAATTTCTGCCTATAACCACAGAGGTGAGTGGGAGCTCGCTCTTTTACTCAAGCCCAAAGATGTAGTTCCTCATTTTGGAGCATCTGATGCCAACTGTAAGGCATCTGCTGCTCTCTCTCCTTGTCAGAAATGGAGCAAATCTCAGCTCAAATGGGAGGGGTTTCTCAGGTATGAATACAGGCAATCCTTTTTTTTTTTTTTTTTTTTTTTCCTCCCCTCATGTACAGTTTTCATTTGACTTCTCTGGAAAGGGTTTCTGCAGCTATGCAGTGACTCGTCTCATCACTGTGGCACAGATTCACAAATTTACTGGAGAGGGGAAAAGGAGAAATTACTACCTGGAAATTATCTTCAAACTGGCAGAGATTTAGGTGAGAGTACTTCTTTGAGGACATGTGTAAACAGAACACAAAGCGATAAAGACTTTGCATTTAAAATCAGTCTGAGAAGCAATCACTGCTGAAATACAGAGAGGTTTTGTGGTTTGCTCCAACATGTGCCTACTTCAAGTCTACAAAACAAATTATCGCCTCTCTTCCATGGCTGAGAGGAAACAAACGACATGGAAGAAACCAATGGACAATTCCAGGTCCTAAAGAAAAAGTATGTGCAGGTGAAAACAGACAGCGATCCAAGCAGAAGTTGAGTTAAATCCTAACAAACTACTAAGGGGATTCAACATCAACACACTCCTATACTAGCACCATTAGAGGAACTGCATCTTCTAAATGCTATGTAGTATAAAATAATGTATCTTTCTGGTAGCTATTAACTCTTGTGACTGCTACTTATTGATTCCTGGAAAATACATTGAAAATGGGACTCCAGCATATTCTCATGTTTAGATTAGAAACATTTGGTTTGGAGCCCAGGAAGATTTCCACGGTATTTCTGGCTTTGCCACTAGCCTGCTGGGTGACCTGGCACAAGTCACTTAACTTGAAGATGTCATTTGAGAACACATGTACCCATCACAAAGTGATGTGCGAACACCAACTGTCACACCTATCGGGTGCTGGATACACACCCTTTCACTGACAAAAGCACCCCTCTGGTTTCAAGCAGAAGCCAGATGATGTACCGATCTCCAACCTAGCAGGCAACACACTGCTAGGTGGTCAGGTCATGCACATAGAATAATCGATGTATTGTATAATAATTGATAAGAATAACAGTTGATATTCCCACACAGCTCAGGCAGGGCTTCACCAACATTGCTAACAGGAATTTTCCTTGTGGAGGCTTTGACAGAAATCCCCTTTCTGGAAACAGGAAGGCAAAGAGCTCATGAGACTGAAAACTCAAACATCACCACCCCAACAGGGGATGAGTGATTCACCAACCATCTTAACTCAATCTCCCCTCCATCTCCAGTAGAAAACCCTCTTTGGTGCCAGGCAGGCAGATGTTACAATGGGTTTCAGAGTACCTTACAGGTAGGTAACTTCAGTTGTTTTGTTTTTTTTAATCAGTGGAGGCTGTAACAAGATATTGTTGGGACTGTGCATCTACCTGCAGAAGAGATGGGAAATATTCCAAGATTTCAAGGTAACAAAGAAAAGGAGGGTTATAAACATAGCTAAAAAAAAAAAAAAAAAAAAAAAAAAAAAAAAAAGACAAGATGAGAGGGTGAAGAAATGCTTAAGAGTAATGACTCAAACCATTTCTGGGTCTGTACTTCCCTGTTCATAGAGGCACAGCTGAGACAATGCAGCTGGCTCTGTGACAAATGTGAAAAAATAAGCCAATTTGAGCTGGTTGTTAGCAGTCGGAGCATAGTGTCTCAGATAAATGAGTGTCTGCCTCAGGTATGGCAGCAGATCTTCCTGAACCATTCCTGAGAGACTTGCCAGGACTGCAGCAGACCTTAGCCATCAAAAGCAGTAAGAAAGCTCTCTTCAATCTCCCCTCACTAACTTTGGTAAAAGGTGACCTTGGAGCAGAATTTTCTTCTTCTTCCTGCCCTCTGCTCCTCATTCCAATTCCATCCTTCCTCCTGTCTTACAGCTAGACATGTTTTCTTATTTAACAGTAGATAAACCCAACACTTTCCCCAGCGCAGTTGCTCAAGCTGATCTGTGTGGGATGTCACACCTCTAACTGGAGCACTGTCTCTAACTTGGAGTGGTATTTTCAGCCTGATCTGATGTTTGCCAGGAGTCCCAGTTTGGCTTGGAACTTCTCGTCTGTCTATACTTATTTGAGCTAACAGCCTTTTATCAGGAAAGAGCAGGCAGGGAAAAATCCATGCAATACCTTGTGCCTGCTTCTATTTCTAGGCTTCATATTTACTGATGCTGTTTTCTCCGTCAGATGTGTTTCACCTGCTAAGGCTACTTCACCTACTACGTTGGTTTTCTTTCTGTTTAGGAAAATAAATAGCACACCAAATCCACGAAGGAAAGGAAATTAAAAGAGAAAACACTAGCCACAGAAACACTGTTCACCCACTTTGAAAGCCTTACAAAGAACAACTTCTTTTGCTACTTTCCTAATTCCACAGTAAAAGGAACCACAGGCAGCGATCCCTGTCAAAGGCTGAGGGAGAAGGCTCAACAGAAAGATACAGAACAAATGAGGGCCACAGCCAAAAAAAGCATTAAACTCCTAAAATCCTGAAAAAATGGAAAGTGCCTGACACTTCCCCTAAAAAGGCCTGTTGTCCACTTTTGACAAACCACATGGGGCTACAGTGGTCTCTCCTGAGGGCCAAAATTTCACCAAGAGTTAGAAGTAAACCTGTTCCCCATTCAAAACTTCCTTCCGTTCTGAGACTGTACTGTGTTTTTCATACGTAAGTACTCACATCATGGGATCACAAAATGGTTTGGGTTGCAAAGAACCTCGAAGACCACCTGGCTCCAACCCCCTGCCATGGGCAGGGACAGCAGCCCAGGCTGCCCAAAGCCCCATCCAGCCTGGCCTTGCGGAGGCCTCACCCACTGACACCCAGAACAGCGACCAAGCCAGCAGAGAGCCCCGTGTCCTGCCTCACACACACGGCTTAACCAGCAGCACCAGAACTGGCAAGAGAAGAAGAACCTCGCAGCAGGATTGGAACCGTCTGGAGCTGACCTAAGAGAAGCCCTCCTTGAACAAACATGACGCCTGGACAGATTTGCTTTTATAAATATGCAGGCTTGTTCTGCTGGTTCATTTTCTTTTAGCTTCTGAGAAGGCTTCAGCAATCCCAGCCTTATGGGACAGGGACTGGCTTGTGGCCACAGATTTCACACTTGGTTTCATGAGCAAAGTCTAAACAGGCCCCGACTGCAAAGACCGTTGTGAGCAGCTGAGCTGCAGATGGATTTCTGGGGAGGGCAAGAGAGGTAAGAATTTTAAACATCTCTCCAACATTTCGAACCACTTAAGAGACTGGAAAAACAACTTCCTGTAACATGTTTAACGTTTCAAGCGGTTTAGCAGCTGGAATAGCAACCTTCCTACAGTTAACATTTAATAGTTTGTGCCACTCAACTGATGGAAAATTGTTAAATAAATGTAACCTGTAGAGGTCTTTTATGGAAAAGAAAAATAACTTTCCAGAAGTGAAGCAAGTTTTTTGTTGTTATTTTATTTTCAAATAAAGCCCAAAAGAATGGTAATACCATTAGCTACACATTACTTTCCAAATGTTAAACTCTCATCTAAGAGCAAGCAGCAGCGGTAAGTCAGCAGTTTCATAGGGGCTTATGCAATCATCTCAGGTTTTGATCCACACATGCACATGCCTTGCGAGTGATTAAGTGTCAGAGCCCCACGTCTCAGCGTTAAGTTACTAACCAAACAACAGTTTTAAATTAATCAAGAGCAGGCATTAAGTTTAATAGGATTTCAATTAGCAACAGACCAAAATCCAAGTCCTAGAATCCTCTCAAAATACAAGCAAGCCTACAAACCCACAAGTCGGCCTGTATCACTTGAGATCAGAACCAAGGAAAACAAATAGCAGAACTGAATCTTGTGTTTTCCCAGGTCTGGACAGGCCTCAAAGCTAAAAATCTTTGCAGTTCATAGAGACAGGCACATGGCAGAAAGCAGAAAACAGTGTGCAAAATTAAGAAACAGCCACGTATAATGCTCTGTGATGACATGCACTCAGTACACACCCTGCAGCCATTGACAGATACCATCCTAGGGCCTCAGGGCTCTGATACTTGAATTAATGTGAGGATACAGAAACATTTAGTTTCTTGCTAGCTTTTGTGTTTGGCCACAGAAGAAGACATGCACACAAAACAAGAACAGAATGAGAGATTGTGGATAATCAGTGTTCTGAGCAGAAAGGTAACAGATGGTGGAACAAAAAAAAAAATAGTTTAAGAAGAAAACAAGACAGACAAAACTTCCTTACAATGATGGAACTGCAGTGGTGAAGAGGACATAGGAGTACAGCTGTTGAACAAGTAAGGATGGGCTCTGGTTGGTGCTGCCATAAGGTAAGGCCCAGCCCCTTCCCAGAGCATGTTTCTATGGCCACAAGCTGATATCAGAGGGAATGTTTTCACTGAGCCAGCAGCCTAAGCCATAGCTCTCCAAATATTCAAGCTGAGCAACAGCTAAGACAACATGCGTTGTCCAAGTCATAGAAACACCTGGAGAATTTTTAAGCACAGGCAAAGCAAGAAAGCCATAGGGAAATATAGAAAGCCAAAGGAAAAGCCCTATGGCATCAGAGATAAAAGTGTAGAATTCTATGTCACAGGCATAATGGACATATAATCAGTTAGAAAAGCAAACAAAATTACTTTGAGAAGTATTTAACACATCTGACAGACACACACACACTCCACCATTTAAGCTCTAACCCACAGTACACACTGTTATTAGGTAGACTGTCATTAGGTAGGAATTATGGGATCTCAATGGTATTGCTGCCACGTGGCAGGCTTTATTTTGTTTAATTTAACAATAAACTCATTATATTAACTGAATTCAATCGAAACAGCAGGGGGAAGCCTGTTAATTTAATCTTGAACATCAGAGTGCTTCCGAATGTGCTAAAAGAATGAACACAGAAGGAATTAGAGGAATGGCTTCATAAAGAAGAAGGAAGTTTCCATTTCCTCAGAATGCAAGGACTGAATTTAAAATGACTGATTTGATATTAAATTGTTTAGACATATGGTTACTGTTTAGACAGGAGACTGAGCTTGATCTGACCTAACATAGCCATTGTTATTTTATTTGGTGTGGATGAATCCCTACACAGGGGTTGCTGTACAGCAGCAGGGTTTCTACCCACATTAGCACGTGGGTAAATATCAGCAATGCCATTTTCCTGCTTCCTTGAATATGGAAAACGAGGACAGTCTCACACATCACAGTTCAGACAACAGCTACTGAGTAAGAGTGATCCTAACAGTGCTCTCCTCAGTTATCTTTGCTACCAGTGACAAGGCCTTCGGGTTGAAGCTCAAAGGACCATTCTTAAGTCACTTCACAAGGTTTACAGCAAGCTCCACAGTTTTCTCCACTGCATTTATATAAAACTTTCTTGATTTACATTGGAGGAGCACCCTGGAACATTTGACACACCTCTGCCCCATTATTCATTGCAATTAGCTGTAGAAGCAAGGGATATTGGCATACCTTGATGCATTCCCATGCTTACAAGCAGAGCCAAGAAGAAACACTTTAAAACACAGTTAGTAGACATCCACATTAATAACTTCCACAGGTACTTCCTCTACTTTGTATGGGCAGTAACTGCTACTTGTGGGGATCCAAACACTCAGACTTGCACTGCTGAATCAGAAAGGGAAACAGCGTGAAAGCTGGGGTGTGCCGAGGCGTAGAGCAGAAGGCACCATGCTTTTGGTTAAGTAGTATTGGAGAACCACACCAGTACTTTTTAGTGAAAGAATCAGAAAAGAAGGCACATACCATGCATGTGCCCTGTCACAGGAGCAGGAGTCAGCCCCACTCAAGGAAGATATTCTCAGCCACAGCCCCTGATGGTGTGTACCTACCCACTGCACTGCTGTCAAGATAGAATCTGAACACCCATAGCCAAAACCTCCACAGGAGATGCAGATGACCCAAAGATACACATTTATAAAGCAATGAAGACAACACACTTAGGCAAGTTTCTGACAACCAACAGATCTGCCCAAAATTCTGCCCTCAAAATGCAAATTCAATGCACAAAGCTGACTCACTGCAGGTTAGTTTATCCTACCTGCACATACGCGCCTGCAGCAAACCAACGGCAGCAAAAGGGGCTCCATATAAACTGATGATCAGATCAGCTGTCCTTTGAGGAGGAAACTCAAGCCAACTTTAATAATAGAAATTACCACATGAAGGAAAAGAGACCACCTGCGTTAGGTCCTGGACCAACTCAAACTTCTGAAACATGCAGACCTCATAAAGTAAGCAATTTAAGTATTTCACACTATTCAACATAAATTCAGCTGTGAGTTTTCATAAATCTGTGTCCTGAAGAAAACACTTTGCAGAAACCAATTCTGACCATTCTCAGAAGGGCAAAGCTTATGGGCTTCTGGCATCACTGAGCACATCACTGCAATTCACTCTGAGAAATGCACCAATTTGTCCTGTGCTTTGTGGGCATCTACTAATTAAGCCTCAGTAAAGCTACAAAAGCCACAGTGAGCAAAGTATTATTTAGACATTTTCCAGTAGCAAAAAGGGAAACAAAGACGGGTTATAAGCAGTCACGTAACAATCTGGTCACAGATGACTGGATTTCTAAATTCTGCATCCCCTGCTCCCTTGGCGTCTAACAATATATCTTAACTTCTAATTTTGCATGGAAGACATTTTTGAGAAAGTGCTGTCAAGTACAGAAAAGAGACATTGGTAAGCAGGATTTTTCCTGACCTAAAAAGACAGATCTTGCCTATTTTGGCCTCTAGATATAACCAGCCTTGTTTTTTCAGGCCAGACTCAGACTGCTTAAGACTGACTGGCTAGAATAACATGACTCCGACAGCACATAGCATGGTCTGAGAAAGGAGAGGAGAAGCAAGGTAGAAGAACTGGAGAAAGGAAGAAGACTGAAGCTAAGAGCAACGTGAAACCAGAAGCAAAAGCCCCAGCCTCCAGCGGAGCAAATTTTATACTTACGGTGCTCTTTTTGGTTTTAATTATAAAACCCCCAGATTATTGTGATAACATTTGGAACAAATGTACTCCTTCATTCTGATGTTCCTCACGCAAACCTAAGTTTACAAAGGGTTGTTTCTGTTTACTGCAGGAACAAAACCCCCAATTCGGAACGGCTGCATTAAGAAACTTCAATGTAAGGAAACTTCACATATGGTTACGAAATCCGGGCTCCTTAGCTCTGAAAAGAAATGATCAGATAGGACAAATACATGTGAAACACCGGTAATGTTATGAAAGGGAAAGAACATATACTCGTTTATCCTTTCACACAGGTAAAGACATGAAGAGAGCCATCTAAACATACACAGCAGTCAGCAGATATGTCATTGGATACCATAAAGGCCAAATGACTAGGAGAAACTCCTGTAGTTACTATCCTGTAGGATAATATACCCCCTGCCAGCAGGGACAGATTTTGCTATGCTGAGTCTTTGATAGTACCATTTTGGGAAAAGATACAAAGTCAAAGAGATGGATCTATGACCTCACCTGACACATCTGCCTACCACCCCAGGAATCAAGGGAGAGACCATGAGGTGATTAGTAAGGAAAGTAAGGCAAATCATCTTCCTGCTTTTCTCCAGAATAGATGCTTAACACACTCCCCATTTCCCCCCATTGTACAATGTTTACCTATTCCTGATACTTTATCATACCCTGCCTTTGCATGTTTTGCATGATACTCCATCTGTGCTGGCAATGAACTTTGCGTGCTGTCCCTTCTAAATGGATGCAGATCACAGGAGCCGTTGTATGTGGCCACCGCCCAAGACTGTACAGCCCTTGATCTGAAGGATCCCGATTCACAGACATCACACAACAAAATGGGAAAGTTTTTTCATCCATTTCAATGTTTCAAGGACACTCACTTTACAGCACAGAATACTTCTTTTCCTTCTATTTGAGCTTTTCTTCCATGATATAAATTACCTATTATGCCTCTACTCTTATTGACAGTGTTTCTTGACAGAAAAGATTAATTTGCTGTTAAAAACAGAACACAAGACAACCACTAACAAGAAAAAAAAAAATAAAAGCAAAGAAGAACTTAGACTGTTTTAACAAGCAAAATATTTTGTGGCTTGTTCGGTAAAGTAAGATTGTGACCTTTTCTCCTCCTCAAGGCTATTTATACTTCTGCATAATCCTGGATACCTGCAAATGCCTCAAGAAGCATCAGTCAGGACATGTGTTTGGAAAGGGTCCTAAGGCCAACGCAAGGATAAAGCAAAGTTTCTTCAAGCCAGTTCTGAAGAGATCTCAGTAAAACTGAGGCACACACCAAGAACACAGGCAAAAAGCGCAAGTAAATTAACTATGGTGCTAAAAACCTCATCACTGGTGAATTCTGAACAGACATCTATACACAGATACCTTGAGCTTCTTAATCCACGGCCTCCTGATGGGCTCTGTAAAAGTACAATCTTAGTATCAACCGTTACTACAGTACAAGAACTTGACACATGGCTGTAACTGTATTAAGTGAATCCATGGCTAACCCTTTGCCACAATTTATCTTGTTATAGAAAAGTGATTACAAGGCCATTTTCAAAGCACAGTCTACAGAAGTCATAAGCCTAAAGAGCAGAATACCAAAACGCAACACACAGAAGTAGATTGAAAAGACCCAACATGTTTATCTGTTCTGCTCCTACAGGTGTTCTGCCAGGACAGAACCTGGTCACTAAGCCCCTCATTAAACAAAAGATATGTTAGAGTACAGAACTGTTGTTAAGGTATCCACTTCGCAATGAAAGCCAAATTCCCTTTCAAGTGGGAGTGAGGGGACAGGGACCTCTCCTACGCAGTCAGAGCGCAGAAGTCAGCCAGTCACCACTCTGCCAGCGTGGGCTTGCATTGTGACCTATTCGCTAACAGGCTTGGAAAGACACAACTGTACCAGGCCAGACCACGATAAAAGCTCACTAGTTTATTAATTTGCACAACCTGAAACGAAATAAAAGCCAACAGATTAGTAAGCATATAAACTGCAAATACTGTTAGCTCATCTCCCATGGAACTTGTACTTCAAAACA
Source organism: Oxyura jamaicensis (assembly GCF_011077185.1). Classification (NCBI taxonomy): domain Eukaryota; kingdom Metazoa; phylum Chordata; class Aves; order Anseriformes; family Anatidae; genus Oxyura; species Oxyura jamaicensis. Next base: position 6,567,639 of record NC_048902.1, read on the forward strand.
AAAAGGCTTTCTTGGTGCCCAACAGATGCAACAAACGGACAGCTCTCTCACCTCCTGAGCTCTATTTTCTAAGTCATTTCCTTTCAATGTTACATTTTACAATGATTTGTTTTTAAACTCAAATCTAAATGACTAAATATTGAGTGTTTTTCAGCATTAAAACTTAAGAGTAGAAAACAGCCATGTAGGACCTCCCAGTTCAAATCATTTTATAAGAGACTGCCTGACCTACAAGTGCAGGCTACGAGTTTTACAAGTTCCGCGCTTGGCCCGCTTCTGTCATTTCAGTGCTTAAATTTAACCAAAGCGGTTTCAAGAACTAACTTCCCATTTCAGCCATGCCATATGCACTGTCCCTGCAGTCCCCTCCACAGACAGGTTTATGAGCAGCTCTCAGAGATCTTGCCCAAGGGTCAGATTAGCTATTTTGGAGAAAAGGTAGTTCTCTTTGTTTAAGCAAGAACTAGCAACATATTTCCCATTGGCTTATACATCAGGTAAGAAACAAATACAAAGGACTGATGAAATTTTATGCTTAACCTCTGACAATTCCAAAATACTGCCTTTTTAAAAGTCAATAGTAATTCTTAAATATGCGCTAGAAGACCACGTGCCACCAGTTCCAGCACTGGACACCATATATGCTACAATAACAGTATTTCTTTGATATTAAAAGCCAAAGGCTGTTTTGTGGTAAATCCAAATACAACCCACAAATAACCAGATGGCACCAGGGTGTTTTATGGTCACAGAGACATGTGACATTGAAAAATGTTATGTGTCATTTATAATAATTGTAAGAAGAAAACCATGTTTCATTACATGCCAGTAAAGACTGTTGGCAAATACACAAACACCAGTATTTCCCATTTTTGTCGGAAAGCATCTGTCCACTGAACCAAAAACTGCTCAGTTCCAGAAAGCATTCAGTGACGTTCCTTCATTTGGGTAAGAATCACACATTAATCTGGTTTTGAAAGCACCTTTGGATGTCCCGTCCTGCTAGATTCTGGGCCGAATTCGAAGTTAGTTCAAGTTGCTCAGAGACACGTCCGGAGGACTTCTGAGTATCTCTTGGGACGGAGATGCCACAGCCTTGCAGGGAAACCAGGACCTGACCACTCTCACACTCAGCAGCAATTTTCCTTGCTCTAAGTGTAGATTGTTGCTTCTTGTTCTTTTGCTGTGCACACGTTCCCACAGTAACACCTGAAGAGGTCTTAATTTCACTCACTATATAATAATGAAAGTTTTGAAGATATAAGGAGGCTTCTAGGAATTGCTCCACCCTCTCTATGAGGGATTTACTATTCATTCTTAAATCATACACCTGTCTGAGGTTCACACTTGTCATCCTCACCCCACAAAAAACAACCGCGAAGGAAGTATAAACTCATGCCACCTGAGTTCGCTGACAGTTCGAAACGATATTTGCATACCATGAAAGGTCTGATTGATGTCAGGGGGTTGCTAAAATTGAGGATGACTATTTAAATGCCAGTGTAACTGAACATTTACAGCTAATATCAACAGCTATAAACAATTCACGTTAGTTAACAGTCCAAGATGAACAGTTTATGTCTCTCCAGGTGACAAAACCACAATGATTTTGTATTTATGTGGACCAAGAAAAAGAAACCCCCAAACCACTAATTTCCTGCCTGATAAATTTTACAGCACAGTTAAGCTTTGGTAATAAAAAAGAACGGCACAATCAAGATAAATTCTAATAATCAATTATACATAGAGCATTCTGAGTTGGATTCAAATCCCTCTTGTTTTAGTATCACTTGTTTACTGGGAGAATTTCCTCTTCTTCCCCTCTCTTCTTTGTGCTTCATCTGAATGATTATTACTACTGAAACATTCATTTTTATTCTCTGTTTTCTACATTCTTCTCTTATGTTTTAGTTTCTCATCATTTAAGACAAGTGCAGGATCTGTAATCATCCTCCAGCTTTTTACACCCTCGTATAATGGGTTATCAGCAACACATTAGCATCATTCAGGTAATTAGAATGGCTGTCTGTAAATACAAAAGCAGAAATGTTACCTCAGAACACTCTCCAAGTAGGGGACACTTCGGAGTTGATGGATTTTGAAACTAAGCTTGTATTTTACTAAGCAGATATCAAATCCATTTTTCAGACTTTTTTCTTTACAACACAATTAATGTGGTGTAAAACGCGCTTGCAAAGAAGCCACGATGCTCTAAAAGCCTTTTGTCTGAAAAGGGCCCCTATGGAAATAGCTTTGATTGACTTGGATGAGATGATGTTTTAAAAAAATTGTGACTGTCAAGAAGCACAAAGCTAATATAGAATCAAATTACTGAAAAACGATGTGGTGACTTTTTTCAGTAACAAAATCAGCTATTTTCAGGCAGGTTTTCCCACAGCCACAAAAGACTAGAGATCCAGGAGCTGAGGAAGTCTTACAACTGCACGCTATCCTAAACTTGTACAGATGAAGAAGGCATTGTATAGTTCATGTACCTGCTAGGTAGTCTTCAGAGCAACAGCATAGCGCAGAGGCAGAGTAGGGAGGAACCTACTTCTACCTAAGCCTAAATCTCTGACTTACCTGCAGTGGGCCAGAGGTAATTAGTCTTTCCTTCCACGTTCTTGGGCATATGCAGCACTTACATCACTGATATCCCAAGTACTTTTGACTACATTATTATGATTATTAATGTGAAATCTGCTTCATTTTCATAAGGCACAGTATAAACAGAACCACAATTGATTCAACTGTATGGGAAATCCAACGGCTTTCATTCCCCCAGTTAGCTGTAGCAGTATCATCGTGTTTCATCCAGTATTAGCAACTCCAGTTCATGAAAGTGCATCATCTCGCACACACAGTGCTGCTGCACCGGCACAACTGATTTTGTACTGCTATAGAAACAGTACTGCTATATTAACAGTATGAATTCATAACTTCTCAGATGAACTCAATTGTGCTCCATTTTTAAAGGAAGAATAATAAAACAGGGATACAAAATGTAAGAGGTCGTATGATTAGCAACTTCTTTCCATCCAACTGGGAACACTGCAGAAGAAGGGATGATCACTCAGCTCCTGAAACGAACAGAGGAACGTATGTTTCCAGGGCATCTGACCAAGACAATGGAAAATCTGCCAGTTAGCTTCATTATTGCAGAATCAAATCCTTAATTCATTAACTTGCAAACCTGCCAAACCTCAGCTGGCTGTGACGTCTACACAGACAAAAACATTCAGAGAAGTAAATGCAAAGGAGGAAAATTATTTGCCTACAGATGAGAGATCGTAGATTTTATTCATCCGTCTTGTTTTTTTCCTATTACTTAAACGCAGAGATGGAAATGAACATTTGACTCTGCTGGATTGTGCATCTCATCTAGAGTACAAAAGTCAAACTTCTAGTTTCCATCTCTGATGGAATCAGATCTGAAATCTGTCTAAAGAGAATATGCCTTCATCTGATCTTCACTAGCCTAATCACTAGCTGACTCCAAGCTCTTCCCCTGCTTTTTTATGAATGTCTGAAAAGGTTTTATGAAAGTCTGACATCATAATCATAAAATGACTCATGCCGATCCCCTAAGCTGAAGGATACAGACTGAGTTTTGCTGAGTAAAATATAGATGTTTCTGCTGGGGTACTCTTTAATTTGACTATTCAAGATGTAAATCTGCATCTCTCGGGCTGAGTGCTTGGCATAAAATGTCAAAGGACAGGATTCTTTGCCCTTTAAGGTAACTGTTTCTTTTGCTAACTTGCTGCTATTTGTAAATTCTTTTTTCTGATTTCATTTCTGATAAATGAGAAATTGAACAAGTTAGTACGCTTATACCCAGAAGTTTCCACTGTTGTCTGTTAGCAGCACTTCTGAAAACAAATCAGCAAAAAAACCACCCTTTACATGCCAGAACCAGTAACTACTACTGAGATCCCCCCCACCTTTTTTTTTTTTTTTTTAAGCAGAGACCGACCAAGCTGGAGCTCCAGAAAGGAACGCAACATCCGAGCATCCTGACTGACCTCAGTACTTGCAGCAGACCAAATATGCTCCAACTTCGGGATATGTTCTGCTGAGTATTTGAACGGTTTGACATGGTCTTGCATAGATGGGCTCCAGCTAAAGCAGGAGCTCTCATGTTCAAGCTGCCCTCGCTTACTTGTTTGAGAGAGAAATATCCTAACAATAAAAAATAAATCCAAAATTACCCAGACCGCTTGAGAAAGATGACAGAATGCACTGTGTAAATCCATATTGTGGCTGCTTATTCACAATATTGACTGTCAATGGTGCTTGGTTAAAATGATTATTGCACTCAGCATGGCTAACTTTTAAATGTAAATGGTATGCAAATATATGCAATGCCATCTTTAATGCAGATGTAGCAAAAAGTATTAAGATATGTAGAGCCTAATTAGGCCCTACATCAAAAACCGCATATAAAACTTGACTCCAAAGTCTCAGCAAAATAAATTTGAGCTCGAAGTCCCAGCCTACACACCTAGAGAAGCAGGGGGAGTAATCCTTTCCCTACGACTTCTGAAAGCTGACGAATGCGATGAACCCAAATTCATTTTCTTTCTTCAGACAGAGCACCTGCCTTACAGGGAGATGCAGATAAAACGGCACTGCCATTTCCTTCTCTTCCCTCTCAGTATTTAAAACAATGAAATGAAGCCTATGTTTTGTGTGGACTGTATATGCATGTCAGGAGTAGGGACACACAAATTCCCGAGCAATGTAAGGCTCAGCCTAAATAGCAGAGCGGGGGAAAAAATGCATGGTTTGTTTATTGTGAGCCAGGGGCTGCACTGTACTGGCCCTGCCACTGGGACTCAGATTACCGAACTCATTGGAATAGAAAAGCACTTGCACTTAGTAAATTGAGACAATAATCAGCCTTAGGGACTTATTAGTACACTGAAATGAATAAGGCAGTTGACAGCACGCAGCCATCAAGCAGGTACATGGCACTGAACGGAATTTCCACCCCCACTCCCTCTCCCCTCCTTTGCTGTTAAATAGAGCTGTTTCTAAAAAGAGAGGCTCAAGTCTGGGCCATGACTGGCAAATTCCTCAGAGGGCAGGGACTGCACGGGGCCTGGGTATGCTTCAACGTTTCAGATAGAAGGAAAATGTCCCACATCAGGTCAAAATGACAGCCAAGGAAGACAGCCTTCTTCCAAGAAGGATACCGGTCTGAGCAGTGCCTGGAACTGCAGACAGGCCTAGTGTCAGACCCGAGAAAAATCCGACCGCATCCTCTTCCTGGAAAGGAAGCAGCCGTAAACTGTAGTTGCTCCTGATCAGCTATGGAAAAGTCATCAGACCCACTCCACCCTCCAAAGGTACGTGGAGAAGAGGAGGAGAAGAGGATGCAGTCATCTCCAGCAACTGCACATCCCTTTTCAGGAGGGAGCCAATACCTTCCCTTCCTGCCTCAGTATCTAGCCATCCAGCGCCGTTCCTCAGCCAACAGAAAGCCGGAGTTCTGTCATCTCTCCACCCACCTGTCTCCTCACACCCACCTGGAGCTCTCCCTCCTTCAGCTGGGCTGCTGGAGGCTGCTCCCAGCCCCACCCAGCAGCTGGCCCCAAACCCGCCTCTCCCGGCGTCACGCAATGGGGCTGCAGGCATTTGGATATTCAAGCAGACTGTATAAATTTGCAGAAAAGTCGATGCCGCTTGCTTCCTATCTCTCGTGGCAGCCCAATTTCTTTGGGGAAAGATGCTGCAAATTATTCACTGTGAAATATAAAGCTTGCTTTTAATTTTGTTCCAGTTCTATTTCCCTTATATCTATTTTTCCAGCATTATGAGGGGAAAAAAAAAAGCCACCACGTCAGCCCAGTCCAAGCCAGACATAACATCCTGCATACGCTGCCCAGGGTATTATAAAAAACCCCTTTCGGTTCTCTCCCCCACCCCTCGCGGCGAGGCCCGTTCCCCTCTGCTGCCCGCGAGCCAGCAGTGCTTTCCAGCAGGCTGCACACTCCAATTCCTCAGCCCTCGCATTCCTACAGACGCAAATATAGTTGACTGCTAGGAGTACTATGGACTTAGCAACTGTATTTTTCCATCTTCCAGAAAAACAGGGTGGGGAATGACACCGACAAATCCTCTTAAATCACCGTATAGGCGCTGTGTTGCCAGCAGTGAAGTCGAGCAGCTCCCTGCTCTGTTCCGTGCCGCTGGGTAACCGAGAATCGGCGAACACTGCAGTGATCCCTAGAAACTACACCAAGGCTAGAAAGGAAAGCAAACCTGGCCAAATGCTCATTTTATTAGTGCAGAGCACTGTCACAGGCAAGAACCGAGCAGAGCAGCTTCAGAGGAGAGCTCTTCAGGACAGCAGCCCCTTTCAGCACGGCAGCCCAGGCTCCCTATTGCCTCTGTGCACATGATTTGCCATTCCTGCATTCTTCCAGGCACTGCAGCAATGTTCTGAGCCTTGTATTTGAATTAACCAGGCCCAGAGGATAAAACTTTCAAATTAAACACATTCCTACAGGATTTCAGGCTCATTGTGTATGCACCAAGGAAACATAACATCCTAAAAATAATACACATACAGAAAGAAGCACATTTTGCAGGCACATTAAAGCGGAATATGAATTATAAGCAAGCTCATGGGAGAAGACGTCAGATTACATGCAAAATGGAGCATTTGTAAATAACCTCATTCTTTGTAAACTATCACAATTATCATCAGCTATTTATTTTTACTCACTAACAACACATCGATCATAGCTGAAATTGTCCACTTTTTCTTTTTTCCCTGATGAATTGTGAAGCCCCAGAACGTACAGAGTTCAAGCTAACAGCTGTATAGATTATTAATCATTAGCTAGAGCTCAATTTACATCCACTTCAGCACATGCTATTTCATCTTTGGCTCTGAGACACGTACCTCACCAAGTTGCCACTGGTAGAGCACAACATTCAGAAGATTCTAAAGCTTTTGGCAAGATTTATTTGATATCAGTACTATGAGTTCACACGTACCAAATAGCTTTAAAATCTTTACACTGAAGAACTCTCGGCATTCAAAGCATTCAAATACTGTGCTATTGTTCCGAAAACTACAGCAAAGGCAACATCGGTTTAGTTTGGAATATTAAAGCAAAAACTTTAGCTGTATTTTTCTAGGGTTTAGCCTTTTAGACACAGATTCACAGGATCCTGATATTTCAAATTACTAAACATGACAGAATATTTAAGGGCTTTGCACATTAAGCCCAATGAAAAATTCAAAATCCCTGACTGGAATTAGTAATTTTGCCCCAAGCTAATCAGAGATGTTATTCCAGTAGAACCAAATTCTTCCAAGTTGGCCCTCAGCTTAATTTCACTGATTAAAAAAATTAATACAAGTCAGTTTGCTTTGCTACAGTCCCTTCATAAGCCAGCTGAAACTGGTACAGAGAAACTACAATCTGAAAAAAAATATTTTGAGCATCTGAGGAGCACTTATTCCTTTTATTATATTAACTTGTGATTGGCTTTAAACTTGAGTTTGAAACTAATCAGAAGATGGGGAACGGGAGGCTCTTCGTGGCTAGAGCACTCATTTGAAGAGATAAAGCTTCTAATCCCAGCTCTGCCAAGATTAACTTGCCTGTACAATTTACCCTCTCCAAGAGTGGGGAAAGTTAAGAGTTCAGGCTTAGCCACTTACACCAGTGCTCGGATTTTCAGAGGCATCAAACAACTCAGGATACACAATCAAGTAATCAGAAGCTGAAATTCTGATTACTCCCTTCTGGCACTTAAATCATTTGCCCCCACATCCTGAAGGCATTAGAATGCACCCGTCTACAGGAGATGGTCCTGCGCTAAGACAAACAACAGTTAGGGAAAATGAATAAGCATTTTAACATAAATAGGTGAAAAATAGTTGAATTGCATTCCAATCAAATGTAGCCAACCTTTTCCAAACTATTATTGTGTTTTGGGTTCCTTCATCTAATGTGTGTTTAAAGGGCTTCATGAAGAATGTCCTACAGTTCCTCCACTCGCTGTCCCTCAGCCAGGGCTGACAGCAGACACTTCGGGGGTGCTGCCTACAACCCACAAAATTATGCATTTCAGACACCAGAGGGATAAGAGCCATTAGACTGCATTAAAAGTACACAGAGAGAAAAGGAAAGAATACATTTTAGAGAGAGCTGTGCAAGGAGTAGAGTGGGGTCACTAGCAGGCAGAACTCCATTTCTGAACACATCGTACTTTTAGCTCCAGCTAGTCAGCAGGAACAGACCCAGAATTAAAGGCACATGGAAATCCTTAGCAGAGATCCAAAATTGCTGTACGCAGAGAAGTGTCGGCTATTCACACTGAAGCAGTGCATGTGCGACTGAAGTCTCTAACCACAGTTAATGATCAACATTTCCAGATTTCTCTCAGGAATCATAAATATTTTTTCTCCAGATGTTTAAGCTTGGATATTAGGTCTGGTTCAGTTGGTTTTAAGCTTTGGCCAGAAGAACTACTTCTCCATTAACAGAGAGCTCCAGGAAGGGAATTATCATCTGACTTGCTGCTTAGAAATTCTATTCTTTATCTTAAGCAGCGTCCTTTTCTGTGCTACATAAAAGGGACCAGGCTTTGGGTATCACACACGTTCTCAGACTCCAAGGTATCTCACATCAAAGAATTGTTAATTAAAGGAGTAATTAGTGAAATATACACACTGTAGAAACCAGACAACAATCCATACAATGCTTCACATCTTACCAACTGTGCATAACCTTTTAAAAACAAACTAGTGAAAACAATAGAGAGCAAAGAATCCCAAGTGCTGGAGCAACACCCATGCGCCAAAACCAAAGGAAGTCACTTGTAGCTACTCTGTACGTAGAGCTTTGGCAGTACTCAGTCTGTGAACAGGCAGCTACTGACGCATTTAATGTTCTGCATCTCATCAACCTTAGACTAACATTCTCACAAAGAACTCAATGCCCTCACAATCAATGCAGAACACCACTTGTAAAGTCACTGCCTACTATGGTACTGTCTACAATGGGGACACAACAATACCCCAAAAGTCAGAAAAAAAAAAAAAAAACAACATTCAAATGGGATGTTTCCTGACATTATACCTTTTCTAGAAGCAGCTGTACATCTGCTTTTTTCTAGAAGCAGCTGTACAGTGGTTCTCACGTTGCCTTTCTAAGGACTTTGTGACAGGCCAGGGAAACAGGATAACACACAAAACATGTCCTGAGCATTAGACTTGAGTTCCAGTGACAACTCCCCATACACAAATATGTAAGGCTGTGAACAAAGCCTTGCAAGTAGCTCATTTGAGTCCATGCCCTGAGCTCACTCAACATACGCTTCAAAAACACCAAACCCTTACAGGTGCTGGGTCTTTGCAGAGATCTGTAACTGCCTGAGCCGAGTGACCGCGCACTGATGGACTGCTGCCGCTCCGGGAGACATTTGACCCAGAGCAGGCTTTTGCAAACCACATCAATCTTGACTGTTGTGTGGGCACCATAAACTGCAGCGTCTTTCTTTTCTAAATGATGGACTTGGGTAACACAGTACATTGCCCTGCTGTTGTACCTTTGCCTTAGAGGCTGCCTATGGCGTTTACTTTACTATGCAACACACGAGTTGACCTTGATATTACTATCCTTATTCTGCGCTCTTCCACATAGGGCAAAAGCAGCATTTTCTTCACGTGCTTGCTGAAGACAAGTGCACGCATATGTGTACGTGGCCACTCGAGCATGAACCTAGACAAGATGCAAGGATTTGGAAGATGGGGGCAGCAGGGAGAGACAGGATTTGAATTACGCCACAAACATATTGCCAATGTTTAGTTTTGTGTTTTTAACTTAAGGCTCACGAATTATCCCACATCAGCTAACACCTGTAACTTATGGATAAGAAAGTCGCCTAAGAACTGTAAGCACAGACCCTAACAGCAATCACCTACACAAGCTTTGTGTACACAGATCACTCTAAAGGCAGATCCTGGATAACAGTCCAGTTCTTTCTTAAAGGTGGATCATTAATTCCTATGCTTTGAGTAAATAAGTGGAGCAATAGTAAAGCTGAGAAGCTCTAAGTCCATCTTATAATTTAAGGCAGATTTTGTACTAAAATCCTGATCAGTCCACACAGCAATGCAACCAGAAAGCAGGCTTCTTCTAGTTGTCTGCTGGAGAAACATATTGCTCGTCTTGATACAAAATTTCACCACTCCCTGTGTTGGACTCCAGGTTTTGTTTTCTGCAGTCTCTGTCTTTCTAATCACACTAAACTGTGACTGTAACTTTGCATAACCAGATTCTTCCTGGACAATGTCCTTTAGTCCTAAAATAACAGTTCTGCACACTGAGTGAAGAAAGAAGAAAAAAAAAAAAAAAAAAAAAAGCTAAAGCATTTCTTTGGCATTTTCCTTTCCTGGCAAGGAAAAAAATCAAGTACGCCAAAAGGAGCATCCAGATTTTAAGTCAATATTGCACCAGAACATATGAAAATACCAATGCATAAATGTGTAATGCCTAGACAACTAACAGAGTGATTATTTGTTGGGTACAATTGCAAGGAAGGATTTTGCTTTGCTTATTTCTCCAGTGCTTAGCAAGCATTGTTGGCAGCTTCCCCCCAAAACACCCCCATCAGTCTATCATAGTAAGCTTGCTTGCATACTTATTGCATCTGCTTCTCATTTAATGACCATTGTTTTGGTCTGACAGAAGAACTACAACTAGTATCCAAATCTGAAAGATTAGGCAAATATTTTGACAATGTTGTGTGTCTCATTTTCTTGGAGAGAAAGAATAAAGAGGATTTTCACTTTTCACATAACTTCACTAGAGCTCTTAATCAAAATGCTACAGAAAATCAAATAGCAGATTGAACATACTTCTAGTGACAAAATAAAGCATGCCACTTTGTTTCAGATAGCTTGCCAATTCTCTGCACATTGGTATCTCCAGAGCTCAAACACAGGACTTTAAAATATCATTCACATCACACGGCAGCTGCTTCGAAGCAGAGAAACCAACAGTCCCAGGGAGCTGTAAATGACAACTAAATGGTAATGCAGATGATTAGGACACTCTGAAAAATTAAAAAGAACGGATGGCCCCGACCATAGCCTTTTAACCTGAAAGCACTGCATGTCTTCCTCATAGAGGCTTTTCTTTAACTCAACGCAATAGCAAATATTCATAAAATGTAAATTCATATCCAGATGCTAAACCTCAAGTCTCACATCAAAGCTAAGATTATTCAAACTACATCTCAAAGGTAAATAGAACCCGTCCCTAACCAAATCATTATGGGCTGTAAATCAGTGCAGCAATCAAGCAGAGCTACACCAACTTCTACATTACTAGATCCTGCCTGAAAAGTGTTCTGAGAGGCCAACAGTAGCGTGTGTTGGGCAATGAAGGAGAGTCCACTTACACTCCTTTCAAAGCCGTAAAGTGAACGCTCTAAGCTGCTGACAACCAAGGATAGAATTTTTATGAGGGTTTGGTGCCTCAACTGTTACTCAACTTTCTTTCAACTTTTCAAGGGCTTCTTTACTCACATGTTGCTCCAAAGTCTGCTTCTCTTGTAGCTTTGAGTTTAGGCCTGCTACAACACAGTCTAGTAGTTAAGCATTCCTCTGCTGCTGTCTACAATACCTGCTACGGTGTTGCATAACAGACACCACATTGGCAAGGCAATGTAGTAGTCCCTCAAGAAACACCCTGTTAAGGACCCAAACATCAGACAGAAGCTGTCAATCTGTAAGCTTGTTCCTACTTTCATGCCAAAGAATTAATCTGGGAAACTAGAAGACAAGCACGTGATGTCTTTTTCATGCAGGATTTCAGAACAATCCCTATGCAGCTCACATATGCCCCCTGCTCCTACTCTGGCTGGGGTAGAAGTAGTTACTGTAAGGAGACTGCTTAGGAAGGTGGTTCCCAAATTGTCTTAAGTAACTGGCAGATGTTTTAGAAATACAGCAACTTCTTTTCCTTGAATAGTTCTTAACATTTAGGACATGACAACTTATATGATAACAATGTAATACCTCCTTTTGCACTTCTGTTTTTTACACCTTTCCATCTTCCTAACAACCGAGCTTTTAATTAGAAGCTAAACATGTTCAAACTTCCTAACCCACAGAATGCAAAGATGACTTTATCACTAGCAATCCACGATGAAAAACACGGTTCTTGTTTCTCTCTCGATACCAGCTGGCACCCTGACCACAAGCCCTAAGAGCCACGTGCCACAGCGGGAGCAGCCCCACGTGCCGCTACGGCACAACAGCCTGAGCTGGGCTCCGTGCAGTGAGGACAGAAGGACTGAGCTCAGCACAACCATCAGCAGCCATCGCCGGCCCCTCGGCCACGCTTCCAACGCACCTCTTCTATGGGGATGGCCAGCTCAGAAGAGACTGGACATTTTGAAGCTATTTCTCCATCACGTCTCTTACTCCACCTAGCTCCAAGGACACGCTGGACCTCACAGCAGTGTCTGTGCGCATCACAGAAGAACTGGGAGGTATCTGCAGCACCTCTTAACACGTATGAACAGAAACTATAGAAACTAGAACAGCTGAAAAGGTTTCACCACCTGCAGCGACCCTCATTTCCCTTGATGCCATGAGGGCAGTGCAGCTGCAGCTACCGTCCACCACAGATAACCTCCAGTTTCATCCGCTAAAGGTTTTTTTTTTTTGTTGGTTTGCACCTTCCTCTCATATGATGATAATTTCATCACGGTGACACATCAAAGGAGTAGAGATGCTGTCGGTAGCGCTAACAAGTCTTGTCTGATCTCAGACCTCCCGTTCCTTAACTTTTACTGCTATCACTGAATCATCGTATTGCAAGAACCAAACAAGTCGGAGATGACTCAGCCTCAAGCCTGGCTCATCGTCTCTTGGCACACCATGCCCTTCTGCTGCTGTAACACAGGCTGAATGACAGAAACTAAGCGGACCTCTTCCAATATAAACACTCCTTCTGTTTGGCCATCTTCCCTGCAAATCCATTATTTCTCTGATTTGACTGAATCCCGCATCCACCATCATGGTCATTGTCCAACTGCATTTGACTCATATCTGTCTCCATTGCTTCCACGCTCAAGATTTTAATGGTTTGTTCAAAGAATGCTGGCAAGTGTAACATAATCTTTCCCTTGCCTTTAATTTGATTTTGCTTCCATAATGTCACTCTCCTTTTCTTTCAGTGATAAAGCAGATGTTCTACTTCTTTCTTCCTCCAATATATGCACTTCGCCCATGGCAATATTTCTTCATTATATTTTTTAATGCTTGCTATCTTTCCTGCCTAACCCTATTACTTCATCCCATCTTTTCTTTCAACTTTTCCAAGTTCAGTCAAACCTTCCTTCATCTTTTCCACATCAGAAATACTGACCTAACTCACCACCATCACCTTGCCACCCTCTCTAAGCTTTCAGGAGATGTTTTACTGCCAAGAACTCTTCTCCAAGTGCAGTACAGGAATCATACAATGAATTCTCTGCTCCCCACATTGACCAAGTCTGGAGGCTCAGACCCTTAATTCAGAATGTTTTGCAGTTACTCTTCTCAACCTGTCAGCCCTTTTCAGGGTAGCCATGTGAGTTCCTTTTCTTTAAATTGTGTCCTTTTAGTTTCCAAGTTTGTCTTTTATTCCTGCTTCTCCCTTCTTCAACACATTCATATTCTTTGGAAAACCCATCTTTCCATGGATGACAACAAGAGCCATCATTTACTTCACAATTTATAACTGCGAAGCTCTCCAATTTCATAATACCATCTCCCATCCATTCCACTCTCTGCTTGTGGATTTATCACCACAAATTCATAGCTCATCTCCTCCCCTTGGAGCCATCCCATTGTCTCCTTACATAATTCACTACAAATATCGTGCTCACGTTGCCAACTATAACATGGCAACATGTCATCTTTTTTCACTCAGCCTGGCCACGTGGAAGTTAAAAGGGCCACATCTAAAGCCTGCAAAAAACTCCTCATGGCATAATATGCAGCCTTCTGTATTTCCTTAAACAACACCCACATGAAAAAGGAAAAGAAGCCTGTGTGTATGCACTGAAGTTGCTGGAACATCTCAAAAAGTCCTTGGATTTCTATGAACAAAAAAATCACAGATGCTTTCTCATTTTAGTGACCAAGTGTTTTTCACGAGTCAGAAAATGGAAGTCTGTGTCAGCTTGGTCAAAGGCAGTAGTACAGAACACCCTGTACCAAGTTTTCCCCATGCCTGCTCAGAATCAGTTACAAAATAGGAAAAACCTTAAAAAAAAAAAAAAAAATCGAAATAAAGAGGGCTCAAGAAATCATTAAAAAGGTGATAAATCACTACAAGTGAGGGAACCTCTAGACCACAATATTTTTAAGTGAAATTCCAGCACAACAAATCAGCAAGGCTTTTGTTAATAGCTTCCACAAGCCCTACTCCTTTTCTGATTCTGCATCCTACCTAGCATTTTGACCAGTATCTGACAGTCTGCCTAGCCCAGAATAAACTTACACTTCCTTTCCTAGCAAGAAGCTGCTGATTTTTGCTTCCCCCGCGTTTTCACTTTTTTGGTTACCTATTTTTCCTGGAGGCCTTCGTAACACAGACATCTTCCTCTTAGTTTAACTATTGGGAAGAACTGCAGAAGGAGGGAAAAGAGGAAGAATTGTGCATCAGCTCCTTTCACCAGACTAACTTCAACACCCTCACATCTCACAGGCCACTGCTAGCTTTTCCTCAAGTACTCGTTACACCATGTTTTTCCCTTATCCTATCTTAAAAACTCCTTAAATACACACCAATCCCCTCACTGGGATTCAAATTTACTCGTGGTTTTCTTACATACAGGAATTTTTACTCTTTTTAAAGACGTATTTATGAAGCACTTTTTCAGTGCGTGTCTTGAAATACATTACAAAGTTGGGCAAGCATTATTATCCTCGTGCTACAAGCAATTTAACTAACAATTAAAACATCTACATACGAGACTGATCAAAACCAGCAGCTGACCAACAAACTAAGCTGTCCCACAATTCTCAGGCTTCTTGTTGACTAACCATTTAGACACAAATTCCTATTGGCTTACTTTGCATATACCAGTAAATTAATCCTCTCTCATATGTAAAATCCCGGTGCAACTTTTATGCTGTAACAGTGCTGTCATCAAGAGCATCACTGCTATTTTCAACTAATTTTACAGAACGAAACCAAACTACAGCATAATAAAAACGTTCTGAAATGTTCCCAAGAGTTCTTTTATTTTTAGGCTTGTGGATAGAGCTGACCATTTTCAGACTTTCTGACAAAAATCAAGGGAGCTATAGACAACAGAAGCTTCAAAGCTTTGCTGTACTTTGTGAAAGGGAAGAAAAGGTGCTGGCAGTAGTCTCAAAGTATCTCTTGCCCAGAAGTTATTTTTCTGACAATAGAATGGAATTGGTCAGCCACAAGATATTAATTTGTATCTCTCAGAGGCTGGGAAGGTGTGAGGACAGCTCCGTAACGGTAGAAATACATAATACAGCTCTTGCTGTATTTTTCTTCCCATGTCCATCCCGCTGCATGTTACGCTTCTGCAGCCACCTTGGAGAATTACTGCTGAAATATTTTCTATTTGCACTGCTCTAGGGTCTTGGTTCAAATTAAAAGAAATCCATCTAAATGGTTGTAAAGATACCCCACAGAAGGCTTCGCTTAAAGAATCACTTGTATCCGTGTTCACTAGTCCGGTTTTGGAACCATCAGCACTGGTTTTCCTTTTTTTTAATCTTTTCTTTTCGGAACAGATCTCTGCCATGAGTAGTTGATTGACGTCATCTAAAACAGAGTATCCAGTGGCACTCTTCTATTGGGATACCACAACTCGTTACATCTTTAACAAAATCCAAATATAAAAGATGTTTAGTAAAATCAAAGGGCTTTGTAGAGATTATGCACATACTTAATAGCTGAAGTTAGTAAAGTGCAATACAGAACTGCTTTTCAGGTGTCAGCCATCAAAAACAGGTACCATCCACCTATCTCTTGTAATGTAATTTGCACCTGTTTCAAAGGGCTAACCATGGCCACAGGGTTTCCCACTGACAGTGGCAGAGGAACTTCACTGTTGTGAGCATATCCTGTAATCTACTGGACACAGCACAAGTCCAAGATATGGAATGAGTGCCTAACATGCTGGTTGATGAATGAAATAAGAAGGGCAGCCCACCCAAAGCAAAAGGACAAAAGAATCTGTCAAAGTGCTGCATTTTCTCCTAGTCCTTCTCATCTCACTAGCAGCACAAGACTGATAACCACAGAGATAGTCAATTTTTCAGAGCAAACCTCCAGTTACATGCCCACAACACTCCACACAAACACAGCATTTTTCTTCTCAGAAAACTGCATGAAGACCTCTCTGAAAAAAGTCATGTCAAAGTTGTCCTGAAGTCCCAGGAGTGGAAAAGACTGGTCAGAATAGCTGGGAACACAGGTAGCCATCCAACAACATGTGGTGCAATTCCCTTAAATAAGAGAGGCAATGCGTAAGAATGTTTATATTACAGAGATAGCCTGGAATAGTTTAGCTTCATAGCATATGACAAATATAATCTGATGGTAACCTATAACACCACCTGATCAAACTATCTGGCTCAAATTCTACTGTTAGTGCTCCAAATTGGTGTTTTTATAGGGACTGGGAGACCATTCCCACAAGTGATTCTGAGAGGCCAAGACACAGCAGTGATAGCTATACAAAAACAAAGGCCAAATCTACTTTATGGCTCTGAGCAGTAGGACTCGTGAGAACCCCTTGTGTGCTCAGCTATTGGGAAGAAAAAAAAAAAAAAAAAAAAGCTTTTGTCCAAAGCTGCACCCAGAAGGATACATGGCAAGGCAATCGCTGTGTTTACTTGGTGTCTTTCCCCTCTGAATCAAATTTAACTGAACCTAACAAACCTCAGGGAACCCAGCAAGCCAGAGCAAGGACAGCTGAAATCAGCACAGGTACCAACACTGCCTGCATGGAGATGCTTGTGCAAGTAATTCTGCATCCCAACTGAGAACAATTCCTGGCACTACACACGTAAATACTTCAGTCTAAGAACGCCTCAGAGCTGGGTCTTAAAATGTGCTACACGGTAATTTTTAGCACAAAAAGCATAGGCAGGTGGTGCAGCTAAACCTCACCTCTCTACAGCAAGGAGGAGGCGCTCACCCTCAGTTCTGCCCTCACTTACTCCACACCGCACCAGAGAAAGGGCGGATCTCTGGCTGGTCCTGTTGGAGTTGTCTGTCTTCTTCACATCACATTCACCATCAAGATGAAAGTGGCACTTTTATAGCAAATCATCTCTTTCCAGAAGGATTAATGCTAAGAAGGTTTAACTTTAGGCTGTCAAGTAAGATGCAAAAAATATACTGTAAGACTTATTTAATATCTCATTTCAAGAACAGTTTGGAGCAAGGGTTTCAGGGACCATAACTCTTCCAATTATATAATCCAAGCAGAAGACAGACAAAAATATCTGGAGATTAAGTCTGTATTTTCCCACCTATCTGTGGCATGCTTTTGGCCAAGTTGCTTTGTGTGCCTAATTAAAAGGGAAAACAAAACAAATCTAAGGCACAGCAAGGGGGAGGAACAGTATGGATCAGATTTGCAGGCATGTACTCACTCGCACATACAGAAATGCCTATCTAGAAGCAAAATCAGGCCAGAATTGACAAGGTAGAGGGAGACAGATCACAGATAAAGATATCTCTTTCAAGACAAAAACGGGACATGGATTAGGAACATGCACAAGGTAGAGTTGTGTTTTCCACTGAAGGTGCTTTTGTTTTCACACAACAATTTTAGAACTGCTCACTTTCTGCCTATAAAAGTCTCCTATGCATCGCAGTGCCAGGGAGCCAAAGCTGCTGCTGGTTGTTGTGCCTGAGAGGAAGGACCTGTCCCAGTCCCGGGCATGACATCAGGCCCCGGTGAGCCACCAAAATCCCCTTCGACAACTCACTCTCTCCTGTGGGGGAAGCCCTCAGCAGCCTGTTAAGCAAGGCCCAAAAGATTATCCTGCAGCTTGCCTGCAGTGTTTATTGTAGAGCTAGGCATAGCACTAAACTCAGACCAAATGCTGACCGACTTCAGAGAGACCGGACTCATTTTTCTGTCTGATCAGTTTATAATTTGGGACCAAAAATGAAGGCCTGCAGGTGATAATGCTGAGGCATCCCTTTCTATCAGGGTTGCTACTACAGTTACCTGAAGAATAAAAAACGTATCCACTTTAAATGCTTCCCCATGGTCTCCGTATGAAGGGTACACTCTAAGATACACATATTCAGCTCCTTCGATCTGATATGAACATCCTTGTCCACGGTGCCGGCATATATGTTCCTTTTACAACAAAGGTTTTTCTTCTTCACAATGGGGGAAAAAAAATGGACTATCAATCTGATATTTACGCCACATTTTGGCAATGGGGAGGGGGGAGAAACACACATTGAAAGTCATTTCTTATAGGTAAGAGGTCCCCAGCCCCATGGTTAACACCCAGCACTGAAGTCTATTTTGCCAAACAACTCTGATTTTCTAGGAATATTTTGATGAGAGAGCTATCTCTTCAGGCATACATGAAGAATGAAATGCAAAGAATAATGGCACTCGAGTAAGAATGTATGTTATTTCAATACTCTATGTTCATACACTGAGCTTGCCATCCTATCTGTTCAGTCCCAACAAAACTTCCCCATAGCCCCAGAGCTGGACCTCGTCAGGAACAGAGCATTTCCATACATAATGCTTCCCAGGGCGTAAAACATCTCACGTGTGACCATATGAGGGAGCAGGAAGTTTCTCCATAACAAACCAACTCAGCCAGTTGAAGGGATACTACAGAATGGATCCAAGCTTGACTTTTAGATTTTTAAGGCATACAAATTTTAGATTTTTAAGGCATACAAAGGCGTTCTTAATCAGCTGTTATCTCAAAAGGGGAGACGATGGAAATCTTTCCTGCCTCAGTTTTGCAGCAGATACTGAGAAGTGAGATTAAGAACAGCGACCAGGCTGTGCAACTCGCCCACCTGCTGCTGTTCTGAGACAGTAAAGAGCAATGACAAAACCAAGTTCTTGAAGTTTGCTGGGTTTTATAGTCTCACAGCTTATGCTACAATGCATAAAATGCAAAATGTATAACAATATCATCTTAGCAATCTACAAAACTGCATAATTGCAGGATAACTTCAATAATTTGGTCTATTCTTCTAAATCGTTAACCTTATCATAAATTCAAATCCAAATTCCATTCTTAGACAAATCCCTACAACTCCGATTGAAATCACTACTGACAACTCAACTCACCTGAAAACTCACGCTGGTTCAGGGAAGTGAATTGACACATCACAGTTCAATGAGTTTGCTTCAAAAAAAAATGGACATTCCCTCATCAATTTCTGAGAATTTTCTGAGTTCTAGATCAAAAGACATTCTAACTTACCAAAACTCAAAGTACAATTAACTTAGATCATCTGATACAGTCCATCCTACACTTTGATTTCTACCTTATGAGAAACACATACAGGAACCATCATGTAGTTTTAAATGGAGTTCCCCAACTAGTTTCAAAAATACATACTCAACCTAGTCCGAGTCCAACAATATTCTTAATTAGTGCTTAAGTTCCAGCAGAAACTTTCTGTATTCTTCATTTTTCTATGAAAACATTTAAGTGTGTCCCTAAAATGTAAGCACCTACTTAAAAATGCTTTATTTAAATTTGGATTGTATGCTGGATTTCCTGTAATAAATTCCAAAAAGCTGAAACAACATCACAGGAGCTCGGTAACTCAACAGGGAGATTAAACTATGCTTCTGGTGAAACAACTTTTGAAGCAGCTCTGGAAGCACTGTTTGCATTTCATTTTTTCCAGGTAAGCAAAATTTTTAGGTTTTTGCCTGCACTGTTTTGTAGTGCGTTAGCAGAAACAGCTCAGGTTTCTCAGGATAGCTCTAACTTATGTAAGACTGAGTGCGTGTGCCTATCTGCCTTCTGTCGTATTCTTGAGGCCAGTGATGAAGTGTTAAGAGTGCTATAAAAGACCAGGACATAATGTCTTTTAGGGAGGAATTATTTCAAATTATAATCAACAATTCAATTGCTACAAACGCAATTTAACCTGGTAGTACACCAGGGTGGCTATGCCACCTAGTGATATTTGTCATGTACTGTTCTCAGCCCAGAGCAGGACAAAGAAAGCACAGACACAACAGACTGGCCTCAGCAAAAGCCAGTGCTCGAAAGCGTTCCTTGACTTACTCCACATCCATGATTCACTAAACCAAGAGTAGCAGTATGGTAAAGCGTGTGGCAGCTCCACCCTGCCCGCCTCTGCAGCCCCAGCAGTAGCCTTTGAGCTTTACAGAACTGGGAGGGGAAGGAGGGGGACATATGTCAAGATAAACACAAATTGCAATCAGACAGCCCAGAACAAGGCAGGGTCGAGCTAACGTGACAGGGGCACTAGCACTATTTCATAAGGTGGGTATTATCAGAAACTATTTATGACTTCGGTTGATTCTCCTTAGAGTCTGCAGAGTTGGTCTTTACACAATGGTACAAGTTCCATGTGAATAAAACAAACAAACTGTGAGTTGTGGGATAGAGCTCAGAAAGTACTGTCTTTAAGTATCAGGATGGCCAGTAGTTCCTTTTAACCTAGAAGATCCTAAGGAGTTTACAAGAAAATGTAGAGTAATAATAGCCCTAGGAGGGATGCATCCAGGGGAAAAAAAAAATAAAACCCCTTAAAATACACTGGCCTTCAGATTTTGATGAGATTGTCCTTGAAAGTTTGCAACTGCAAACCTGCCCCTTTATACAACTACATCATGCTTCACAGCAGTTGACAACATTTATGACTACACGTCCGAATTACAGATCACTCCAGCTGTGGCAGGAGCACAGCAGATCCTCAGCGGAGTATGCACCACACCATGAAAAGAGAAGCCACAGCGGTGCCCAAATGATTTCATCTTTCGAGTACAAGGGAGAGTTTCTAGGGAGGGAGACTGAAGTCACAGAAGGCTGAAGAAATAAAAGGTGCCACTACAGCCAGAGCTAGCATCACTTAAAAATCGATTTGAAAGAACAGTATTCCAGTGCAATCGCACCTCCCAGCCAGGTTGCCCTGTCAGCAGGCTACCTTGCTTCCCAGGCAAGAACTGCAGCTCGTTAGCTTACTGCTTCTCCCAAGCAGCTTCCGAGTTCCCCTACGTACATACCAACAGATCACCTTAACGAGCAGATCTCGAGCCAAGTGACAGTACGGCGTGGTCTCTGACATCAAGATAATGGGAGAAGAAAAACAAACAAACATGCTGGCTAGTACACATTAGGCACTTCTTGCTTTCTAGCTGCTATGACTTGCTCTTGGCTATTACTTCTGCTCTTGGCATGTTTTGGAAAGCTCCTAGAGCTCCTGTTAGCACAGGGCCACCAGGCCTGCATCTTCTCCTGCTCAGGCCTCCAGGAGCAGAGCCCTGCTTCTCGGTGAGGGGCTGTACTGAGCCATCTGCAGCTACCTTCGGAAATGACCAGCCTGGGAAGATGCTGTCAGTTCTTTCAGCACAGAGGCTTTGCATGCACACCTTGCTCCTGTTCGCAGAGCCACCAGCTAGGATTATATCAGTGCAAATAGTGTTAAGACACTTAAAAAAAAAAAGAAATCAACCATTACCACATATGCCATAACAAGTAGGACAGGTTGGACTGTTACTTTAAGAATTACACATTGCCAGTGTTTATTAACCTTCAGTCAACCAGTAACGAGCTACCGTGGTGCAAATTTTAATACGTTTTTACAAAACCTACATCCAACTATTAGAAGTGGCAAAAGAAAGATTTTTAAATGGATTCATTATCAGTTTGTGTACACAGCAACTGTTACAGTTTGAACAGTAAAATTAGCTCCGTTCTCAAATTACTTCAGATTTACTAGGTTGATTTACAATAGCACTTGAGAGCATTTCTAGTATAGGATACTTGCTGGGAAGCAGAGAACACCAGGCAGCTGAACGGACCACCTAGTCCATGTTGCGGTGTTATCAGCAGAATGTAATTGACTAAGCGGGGGATGGACAAAGAGAGATTCTGTAACATACTGAGTTTAGCTAAGGTAATCCGCAGATATTTTCTAAAAATGCCAAGCAGCTTGCGAAGCTAAATCCTATGTCAGGTATGCCCAAGGCACTTGGGTCCTCACATCCCCACTTCTCCAGGGATGTTGTCTCCTGCGTCGCTGCAGAAAGTGCACATTCAGAGCCTCAGTTGCTCTGCTGCTTACAGCTGTCTTCCATACATCCTTTTCACTTCAGCTCAGTAGAAATCCAATTTTTAATTTCAGTTCTGCCTCAATTACAGCCCTTCTTGAAGCCGACCACAACTTCGTAATTGCCTTTTCTGTTCTCAGCTTTCACACGCCAATTAGACTCCAAGTGCTCTCCAGCTGCACCTTGAGGTCTCACACAATTAGGGGATGCAGGGTAGAGCAGAGAGGCCTGGTGACAGAGACATTTCCTGAGTTAAAACAGTAGGAAATGTGGCACATCCTTAAAAGCACAGCGTGACACAGCATGTAAGCCCAGCCTCTGCTGTGCTACAGAGGTGAGGACACTAGAGTGAGTTACCTGCCTTCTCACTGCTCGCTTGGAAATAGGATTTCAGGAACAGAAAAGAGACAGAGGACGTGGAGCTCAGCAACCATTTAAAGGACAGATCTGAGTTATGCTAAGGAAAGGTCACACTGTTTTCTAAGTGCTCTCACTGAGTCTGAAGGTGTAATTGTAATATGAGAAAACAAAATACAGTTATTTAGCGATTACTAAGAAAATAACACAACCTACATATCCCGTTCTTACAGCATTTGTCCAATCAGAAATCTTTCCATGCCCTGTTTGTGATATGACTGATGAACAAGTATTATTCCCCAACCTGAAGCGTCTTTTAGAAAAGCTTATTCTTTTTCAAAATAACATTTGAAATCCAGTACACTTGTCCTTTCCAAAAGTGCATTTCCCCAGTCAAATCTATGGTATCCCCAAAGAAATCATCCGTTTGTTTGATGCAAACATGAAGCATTTCTTCAGAACGCCAGTTTTGAATGGAGGGTGAGGGAGAAACAATAACATTTCAAAATATTTTATGCATGCATTTGTAATTAAACTACAGTCATTGCAGAACACACTTCTAAACCCCACAAATCAGAACAGATACTCAGAATTCCTCTTATCCTTACCAAATATCCCACAAAAGAAGCGTTTCTCTCTCTTAAAGTTTCTATTTTTTATTTTTTTTTTGAGACAGAACACTGCCCAGATGGATGAAGGTAGTGGTGGAAGATGTAGTGGAATTTAAGGTATGTACAGCAATGCAAATCTTCTCTCTATGGAAAATACGGCGGAATATTCCTGCACCGAGGGGTTATGCAGCCACAAGCACCGTATGCATACGGTTATCAGGTACAGCTGCAGGGGAAGCTTAGAACCAGCCCCTTCCCTCAGCCTTCGAAAAACATTCTAGGTGCATCCTTGAAAAGGCATTGACTTTAATGGTGTAAATTCAACAAGACTTGAAATTAACCTTTTAGTGCATCTTTCACATTCAATGTGAAATAGCAGAGCAGGTTGTGATGTGACATTTTTGTAGGTGAAAACATCAAAGGCAGCCCTGCCGCAGACTGATCTACCTTTGAACACCCAAGGGTATCTGAGACTGCCAAGTCTCCGTAGACTAGACAGAGAAAGAAAAAAGGAAGGGAAAGATCTAAGATATTCCACTATTTAAGGTGAAGTCATTCTAACTAGGATTTAATTCAATCTTTTACACTTTGTTACTGCTGGTGCTTTTTTTTTTTTTTTTTTTAATACACAGTCAAAAGAGAGAGTCAGGATAAAAGGGAAAGAATATTATTTCTGACTGTCAGACCATAATAAGGCATAAATACATGAAAATTTAACTGGCACCATTTATTCTTTCCTTCCGCTTTAGCATTCATGCCTTAGGAATTCCTTTATATTGGAGTTATGCAATAAACAAACCAAAAAAGCAGTATCACAGCCTTTGATACAGCTGCACAAAGGTAAGCACCCATCTAACAACTCCAACTTCTGTACTAATGGACGCTGCTTCTTCCTGCTCTTCTCCCCACACACATTGTGGTCTCGGGGTGTTCTGGTGTGGGTCTTGCTGGCACTGTCTCTCTTGAAAGCACTCCTAACAAGACACATTCCTGTCCCTCGCTCTGGGCACAAGAAACGCCAGCCCAATTTCTGGCTTGCAGCTCCAGCCACACTAAAAGGACACCTTCTGGTGCACCAAGCCAAGCCACGCCAGGGAGCTGTGACCAGTGAAGCCATTAAAAAATACCCAACAAAACATCATAAAATGCAAAATATCAAAAATATCAAAATATGCAACAAAATACCCCAATACGCCCCGATAAACCATACTGACTTCTGCACAGGCAGTTGTTGACAGCCGAGCTCAGGCTGGAAGGACACTCGGGAGGCCTCTCATCCAACCTCCTGCTCACAGCAGGATCAGCTGTAGCAGCAGATCAGGTAGTTTGTGGCTTTATTCAGTCCGGTCTTGAAAACCTTCAAGGCTAGAGATCACAGCTGCTCAGGACAACCAGTTCTTCCCATATTTGATTATCCTCATAAGGACCTTCCTTCCTTATATCTAACTGGAATCTCTACTGTTTCACCTTAGGTCCTTAGCTGCCACCATCTCTTCCCTCGCACCACTGCCAACAGCCCACCTCGTTGACAGCCTCCTCACAGGTATTGGAATGTTCCTATTATATGTCCCCTTAAGCTTTCTCTTTTCTGCAATACTGCTAAGATTTTGATTTATTCCCTTCTCAGGTGCTCTCAATATCTACAAAAACCATCAGTGAATGCTGGAGGGAGGATAAAATGCTCCATGAGACATGCAACTCAGCCTGCTTCTCTGCAGCCTGTTCTGTTGGAGGTGCTAGAGCGGGTGCTTGCCTCTTGTCTTCAGAGCGAGCCTTGCGTGCTGCAGCTCCGTCAGAGACCCGGGCAGCCAGCTTGGAGGGACTGTGAGCTAGTGCTCCTCCTCTGCTTCAGGGCTGTAAGAGAGAAATCTAGGGACGTCCGCATTATTTTCCACAGCAAAGAACAACAAAGAAAATTATCATTTGAGGCAGAGGTTGAATTTGCTAGGTATGGCACCCACGTGAGAAATCAGCAACCTCTTCTGCTAAACCCAAGTGCTTTATTCGAATAAATGGGCTATGACAAAAGGGCAGACTGAGGCTGAGTAAAGAAACAATCAAAACCAGAAAAGCTTAAAGAGATGATCCAAGAACCTCAGAACACCCACAGAAGACTGTACAAGCAGGTGGGAGAGCAGGAAATGCGAGACCCTAGCTGTAAGTTTTAAAATGCCCCATGAAGTTTGTAAAACCCTCTAACAAGCTACGGGTTCCCCAAGGAGTGGCTGCTTCTCACAGCGTTCACCAATAAGGCAGGGAGCAGCCCTGCATTTTTCCCAGGGCTAGGATCCCAGACTGACACGGCGAAGGGCAGAAGTCTGCACGTGGGTGCAGTCCCCACTCATCACATCTGCCTCAGGGGCACGGGGTGTCCAGAAGGCAGGCCCACCAACAACAGAGGTGGCTTAGTCCAGAGGAACAAGACCAGGATTAACAGATAAATGGCATGTGGCCATACATTAACCCGGCCTCCTAGAGACAGGGAGATTTCTATCTTACAAACACCAATGGCACTTCGAGGCTTTATAAAGGTATGAAAGAACAGGCTACAAAGTACAACTGGGAGGAGAGCAAAAGGAACATAAAACCAAACTTGCTGCTGCCTTGAAGTCGTGCACAACTTCCCTCACACAGAATAATCCAGGCTCAACCATGCCCCAACTTCCTTCATGAAAGGAGGCCTCCAACAGAACAACTTCCCACCTCCTGCCAGAGCGTGTGAAATTAAGTGAACCAGTTGGAAAAGGGATGAATTCTTAAATGGCTTCTTTTCCCGAATCAGCTTAAATCTATTTGAACTTACCTTCAAAAAGATCTGGAGATCTCACATAATGAGGTAAATCATATGTATCATACAATTTCTTATGGTTCTTTCATAGTCATCAAGAGAAATAGAAGGCAACAGACAACTGGGAAGCGAGCTGGAGATATGAAGCCTTAGAAGAAGTTGCTAATTCTCGCCCAGCTTCCTCCCACATATTGTGATATCTTGACCTTGATTTTATCTCTATCAGTGATAAGTACAGCAAAGATGTTTCTGATGAACATTTTAGTCAGTTTGTGGTGCCATAGTAAGTGTGGGGTGTGTCACATCCATTAAAAATCTGAACTATTAAGTTTAAGATCAAAACTATCACTTTTGATCCCACTTTAACATAGAACTCTGATATTTCTGAAAAACTTAAGTTTTCATTGATGCACCTGTCATGCTCTCAGAATCATCTGTCTTAATAGTGTGAGCTAGGTATTGACTGAGTGCTTCAACAAGCACAATCAGCCAACTCCCAACAGACTGGTGCTTTCCCCATGCTTACTGAATCACACGCTGAAATACCAGCCAAGGTTCCTGGATTCTACTACAATTCTCTCTCATTTTATTCCACAACAACTGAAACTGCAACTTACTCTATCTGCTTCTCAGAACTGCTTTTCCCACTTTGCTCTTAGCAGGAATAATTACTACCAGAAAAGAAAACAAACAAAAAACACTCAAAACATACCAGGCAACTGAATATAGAGGTTTGTGACTGAAGTTTTATTTCCAATGACTCAAAAACCTAGCAGCGTAGCACACCACAGGGCCAACAACTTACCAGTGCGCGATGATATGATCGAGGATGGAAATTTTCTTAATGTTATCTCTTCTTATCACTCTTTTGGGGAGGGATGGTGAGTTATAGATAACCACGTTATTCAATTGCAAGAGAAAGGAAAACATGAAGCCTGGTGCTGCAGCCCAGACCTGAGCTTAAATGGAGGCCCAGAGCAGGAGTGGGAGGTGGCAGGGGGGAGGCCCCAGCTGAGGATGGCCAGGGCAGTTAGAGGCTGTTAGTGCATGCAGGGCTCTGGCAGGGTTTAATAAGCATTGACAACTAAATGGCTGGAGAAAAAAGAAACACCTGAGCTTCCCCTGAATACAGAGCAATGCTTAAATAGAAATTTCTGCAACGTGATATCAGATGTATGCAAGTTGCAACTATTCTTTTTCCAGAAAGCAGAAAAAGACTGAAAGGAGGCTTGTGAAAATGTAAACCAGCTCCCCTTATACGTAAGGTCCCTTTCTTGCTTCTTTTGAAATACGTGTTACATGGGTACTAGAAATAGTTAAGGCATGAGGATTCTATTAGTGCGTTGCTCCTACAGCCTCTGCTTTGGCATAAAAAAGGGAGAAATAGAAATAAGGACTTCTCCTTTGAAGATGGGTACGTGGCATGTGAGCAGGTGATTAGACAATATATCAGACACTCCCAAGAGTCTGATGTCTGCAGATAAGTGACTGTGTGTTAACAAAATATGTTATTGGTGCCTTCTGCCCCTGTTACTTCTGTTATTAAGTGACAGTACCCGGGGGCCCCTGCTCAGAGCCAGATGGGCATCTTACTGAAAACACACATATCACAAACCACAGGCCAGTCAGAAACATTTATAGGCTAGGACTAGATCCCTGTCAATACCAATTGTGGGCATTATCGCAGGAGGCTGTTGCTCTCACCCTCCAGACTGTACCTCTGCCAGCAACCTCACAGCAGAGACAGGCAGCAAGCGAGGTGGGTCTCCCTGCCTAAAGGGTACAAATCTCTCCGGTACATTTGGGGTTACCAAAGCCTAACTAGCAAACGGACTGATTATTAGAAACTGTTTTTTCAGAAACTGTTCCTGTTCCCAAAAGTTATACTATGAGAGGCGCTCCTTGGAGGAACCTGGGCTTTGACACCCAGAAAAGTTACTGGGAGTGCACAAAGTAATTAGAATTAATTGTTCCAGAAAAAAAGACATTTATTCTCAGTAGGAGCACAGTAACTTAAGGTATGAGGTTTAGTCACCTCACACTAGCCCAGGTTTCCTCTGGTTTTGCAACAGCAGCCTCCTTGGCCAAACAGAGCCCCTGTGTACCCATCCTCAGTAGCTTCTCCAGCCGTCAGCAGGTCTCCAAAGCCAGCTGGGCTGGTGGAAAACCTGTCGGCTGGCAGCCCTTCATGTGAGGAGAGAAAACCTTGCCGCAGTTCTTCTGGAGCAGCCAACATGTGGCAACTTGCTACCCCACTGTTATTCCTTCCTGCGAAAATGCCTCCACAGAGGGCACACCAAAGCAAAAGACCTCCTCTGGCAGAAGGAAGCCTCTGAGCAGCCTCACTGTCCCAGAAAGCTCAGGATCTGCCAGGGTGCACTGGCTGCTCCTACCCCTCTCTTGAGGCAGCCGGCAGGTTATGACCAAGAAGCATAGCCCAAGGCTGACACCAGGGCTGTGACATGGCAACAGCTCCATCCAGCTGGCGAACGGGAAGGACAACTTGTGGAGATCTAGCAAAGCCTCAGTGCTTCAGTACCTGGGCACAGCGGGACCACACCAGCACAGATTTCGAATGAAAATAGAGGAATTCAGCACACTGCTCAATCCAACTTCGTCAGACCACTTGCTAGCTCACAAGGCAAAGGCAATTCACCAGTGATCACACTGGCAAAAACATGCTAGATAATGCATGCGTGCCCTGCACTACGAAGAGCACAGGATTATCTGTAAGCTTGTACAAGTGCTCTCTCAACAGGTTCTACCAACAAAACTTCTTTTTCCATTGCAGGGCAGAGACTGTGACGTGAAACAATCCAATTGCTCCTTTAGCCTGCTGTTATGTTACAGCTAGCAGCACTCACCCGACAGAGCACAACTCTCTGAACCGTGTTACGTGAACCACGTACCAGAGACAGACTTTGGACACAGTACTGACTGCGTACGTCCCCCCTGACTTTCCAAGATCCTAGTCCTTTTGGTGGGTCAATATAAAAGACAACTATGGATACAAAGAAAGATTTGTCAGAATGATGAAAAGAACTTGCAAGTTAAGGAGCGTACCTGACTCCTTGATTCATTTAATGTATGCTCAGTTTAAAGCAACATTGTGATTTTGTTTCTGAGCTAATTTAAGTGTTATTCTTCACTTCTTCCTTAATTCTGTGCTGCCATTGCCAGACTGGCATCTAGTTAAGGGCTGGTACAGATGAGAAAAACAAAATCCCAAATTACCTGTAATGTCATCTGGATTCAATGGGAGATCGAAATTACCACTAAGATGCACTTGCTACTTGTGTGTATGACTTTAGGTATAACTATAGAAAATGGTTGTTCAGGTCCAACAGCTGTCTGCCTTCAGCACTAAAAAGACATGGTCTCCATTAATAAAATGGAGAAAAAAAAAGAGCTATAGTCCTTCGATAGAGCCTAGTGCTTCCCACAGTTCCCGCATTTTACAGAAGGAATAGCCCCAAGTTCACAGTCAGACACTTCAACACTGGTTAGAATGCCAGTAAAAATCCAAAATCTCTGGGGCAAAAAGAAAAGGTGGAAAAAGCTCAAAAACCAGAAATCTTTATCCCACTCAATGAATGAGGCCTCTGAGGCAAGAAGTGACGCGGCTGCTTTCCAGTCACACAGGAGAACTGTGTGAGGAGCTAGGTGCTGAACTGACACCTCCACCATGTATTCTAGAAAAACTAGTCCTTGCTGCAGCATAAGGTTTGTAAGGTGAGATATTATGGAATAGCCCTGTCATTTACCCCCTCCCACCCCCAACAAACAAACAAACAAACAAACCCACTGGAATTAATAACACAAAGACTTTCTGAAAATCCCAGTGCACAAACTTACAAATTCCTCAGTCAGCAACACAATACTAAGAGATACTCCCAGAGCTGTCATTTTCCCATTATGTTTTAAACATACATACATGTATACAACTTTCTAAATAGGCCATACGTAGTAGTCTAAGGAAGTTATCTGTAGGTAAAGCGTTAACAATTACGTATGGAAACTAGTTAACCAGCCACTCCATTACATGCTACTCTAATATAACAGGCATGACTTGAAATGATTGAAGATCCATGGGTACTTTCTGTCATTTCAAAAATTCAGTAGAGCTAATTGGTGCCTGAAGACAGTACGTTTCGGAATTTAAATGCCAACGTTAAATTGGAACAGTCTGCCATTGGAGGAGCTGCACAAACAAAAAAGTCAGCGTACATTCTTCAAGATTCCTCTGACTTTGTAATGGGAAAATACTCAACTTAGAAAATCACTGCCACTGTAGTTACTAATAAAAAGCTAGCCAAGAGCATATTACAAGAGGCATAGTGACCCAAAGGCTCTTGTAACACAGCCAGAGCATCTCTTCAGAGCCTTTGGCCTTCTTGTTGAAATGCTAGGTTTGTGAACTGTGTGCGTTTGTGTACCCAGATGTTTTTGTGGCCCAGCCAATTGTTCCACACTGTACTCCTTGCTGCAAAGTAGCAGCTCAGGTGGCATAAGAAATGCAATGGAAAAGAGCTGTGCACTGTATTGCACTGCATCTACATTCCTTACTACTACCACTCAGGAACAGCTGTGAAATTGTCAATATAAGCTCCAGATGCAGGTAGCACAGCAGATCTATCTGCGCTCATCATGCCGTGGGGCAAAAAAGGAGAAAAATGAAAATAAAACTAACTTGCAACACTCATTTCAGAAGTATAAATGACATAGGCTATTTAGGAGCCACTTCATTCTTGGGAGTTGCTACTACCAGTCATCAAGCTTTCAAACAACAGCACTGAAGTGCAACCAACCTTACCAAAGGCAGGGCACCAGGCTGCACAAAGCAACAGCAGTCCTGCCTCACACCCAGCAGGGGAAGGCGCCCTGCAGAATGTTTGCCTGCAGAGATCTCACAGCCTGTCCTGGTCTTGTTATCATTACTTGTTAGCTTTTTTGAAGGAAAGGTAGGCTTGCTACAACAAATGCAGAAGTATTTTCCAACTTCCCAAGCAACACCTAAATATGCTTCAAAGGAGTTAATTCATTTAAAGCAAATTAGGCCCAAACCAGTAAGAATGGGCAAAAAAAAATAAGCCTGAAATAATCTACTTTGAAAGCATAGTGGGAAGAGAAGCAAAACCAGAGCAGGGACAAATGGCAGAAACAGATCACAAATTTCTTTCACAACATCATAATAAGAAAGGGAGACAAGAGAGAGGGAGAAGGCTGGTGCATCCAGGGAGGGAAAAAGGGGTGAGTGGAAACAGCTGGAATTGCTCAGCTGTGTCAACATTCGGCTGTTTCACAGATTGACTAGCAAAGTGTCATCTGAAACCAATTACATTCCCAAAACCCCATGGACCCAGTTCATAACATTGATTAATCCACATTGTGAAAACGTCCCCAAGCAAAACTATAACAGCTGTCGGCCCTTGGAGCTCAGAAATAGCATTTGACTTTAAAGAAATGAAAAACCATGCAAACTCTTTAATACTATCTTTATAAACTACAGAAGATCATACATCTGTTTCTAGTGATTAAGAGCAGAAAAAAAGATCGCCACTTCTTTATACCATTGCTTTTCCTGCGTTACCGTGCTGGATGATAGAGAAGGTTGTCAACATCAGAGCCAGGCCAGCGCTAATCCCCACAAAGCACCTGCCTAAGAACTAACAAAGTAAAACTCCTCGAGTTGCCTCTTCCTCTTGCACACCCCAGGGAACTGCGATTTAATTTGTGCAAGATGGAAATTTCCTGTCCCCACTCTAAAGGCACCAAAATGATTATCTTCAAGCAGATTACATATTCAGAGATCACCAACTGTACTTCGGAGCCTCCCGACCCTGCCCTCCCTGTACGTCAATCGATGCACCCACCTGAGGCACAGGGCAGCTCCGAGAGCATCCCCCTGCAGCCCCCTCCACAGCTCTTCGACAGCTCCAACACAGATCAAGTGCCCTAAAAGAAAAGCACCAGCACAGCCCTTCCATCAATTGATGCTGAACCCACGAGAAAAGCTTTGTGTTTTTGCAAGATGACTTTGGGGCTGCTAACCTCTGACTGCGGGGGGCAGATAATGCAGATTCCCAGTACTGACAGGACATTTCACCGCAAACACCTTCATGGTCCCACAGACCTGAGCACGCACGGTGCTCGGCAGCAGGGCTGTGTCCCTTTCACAGCCACGCTCTGTCCATCTGCGCAGCTCTGCAGCCCATGAGCTCCTGCTCAGAGCACCTTACCGGCCATGGAGACTTATTTTAGCTGTCACATTTCACAAGAGGATCAGACAGATTCTGACAAATTATAAAATATTTCCAAGCTCACCAACATCACTGCAAGAACATCACAACAAATAGCAATGGAAGTGTGTAAAACTTAAGTGAAATCAAAAGAAAGTAAGAAGGCACGGGAAGACTTTCAGTCTTTACAACTGTCAATTAAACACAAGACTGCAGGAAAAAAAACTTTTGCTTGCACATTAATCAAATCACTTCAATAAAGAGGGTATTTTTATATGAAGCTCAGTGTATTTTTTTCAGACATATTTATTTTATCAGCTATTCTAAAATAAAGTTTAAAGGAAGAGGCTCCACCAGCTACTCTCAGAGATGAAAAGCCCTTAACACTTCAACCTGCAATATTATTCCCACAATTCTATCAGCAAAAATTGCTGTCACCGTGTAACATCAAGAGAAATTTTGTGCTGTATTTACATTTCTCTTTCCCAGCTTCAGAGCAGGAAACAGTCAGCCTGACAACACAGGTACCACAGCATCAGTCCGCAGATACAGAGGCGCACAAATCATATTGTTACTGTATGACTCCAGCCAAGAGGGTGCTGAAGTGACAATTCCTTTCCCAATGAACACTTGGCATTCTTGGTATAACTCACTTCCTACAATCTTATCAAAGAGTTAATGGATTCAAATACAGATGAATTTATCTTTCAGATTAACCTTTCTGTCACTCACCTTTCATGCTTTAATTTCTAGGAACGTATCACAGGTGAAAAACTTTTATTTAAACTTCAGTATTTTGCAATCAAATATGTAAGATAAACAAAATGCAATGCACAGGATCAACTATACCTCTTAGCTAACTCTGGAAAGAAGTTACACTACAGTCGTTACACATTTGAGGACAATAGCATACTGTTGAAAGAATTTATATTCCTACAGGTTAACACTTTTTCAAATTCAAGACTGATTTTTTTTTTTTTTCCAATTCATTACAAAATACTCCAGCAACAGTTAGTTACTTATTGCCAGTGGACGCAGCACAAAAGCTATTATCATCCTTTGGTATAGGTTTCCACACCCCAACCAGGGTCTCAGGTGCTATATAGAGTAACATCTCATCTTTAGGCCCCCTGTTTTGCTGGGTACCAGGAGTGCACCTGCCCAAGGGAGCATTATTCAAGCCTATAAAACCAGACCACATTTGTATGTGTGCTTGTTAAGTGTATGCCAGTGTAAGTTGTACAGATACAGAAATCACAAAAGCGAAATACTACTTCACACCTACACAGTCTTGTGAAAGACTTTCACAAACTGTTCTCATTTCCCATAAATGTCGGAAATAAAAAATAGTCTCTGGATCTAATATTTCATATTCTGCAATAGGAAAGAAACATAGACAGTAGCATTGAGTACAAATCAGAAGACTGTGACAACACAGCAAATCCCAGATCAGATGGATGGTCCATATGTAGCAGAGCCTGGCTTTACACGTCGACCGACAAACAAACTTTAAAGAACAACAGAGAAATTCAACAGCTGCCAGGCAGAATATTCTGTACTGTTGAACGTGCAAGTGCTAACTGATATTTTCTGACCTCCATAACTTATAATCCTCTCATAAATTAAGTTGAATGATTTGTCTTTAAACACGTAGAGTTAAAAGTTGCAATCACTTCTGCCTTATTAAAATCCAGCATGAGGAAGTGAAATAATTTCCCAAGTAACTCGTACAATAACAGGGGCTGGATTCACATTAGTAACTAATAGTAGCTAACAAACTGAGAGAATAATATACAAGGTATTCTTATAATTACAAAAAAAAATAGTACAAAGACTTGTAGAATTAGGGCAAAGTACAAAGAGGTACTCAAGCTGTATCAGACATCCATAAATTCATAGAATTTAAGTCAAAAAGACCAGTGGGATGAGCGATTCTTGCACAATGTAAAAATGTGCTTATCATAGGTTGGTGCATTTTACATCATTAACCCCTGCACTAAGCCCCATAAAAAGTATTTGATCAAAACGTTTCTTAAAGAAACGCATCTAAGCTGAATCTGAAGACTTCAAGAAATGGTGCATCAGCTGTTCCTCCTAGTAATTCCTTCCCGTGTTTAACCACATTCGGTGTTGAGCACTTTTGCCTACTCTCCAGTTTGAATTAATCTGCTCCAACATTCAGCTGCTGGTTCCCATTTTGCCTCTCCATCAGGTTAAATATAGTCCCTTTAGTATCTAGTCTCTTCTCTTTCTGAAGACTCTTAAACAGTTACCCTAGAGACTCCTAGTTTTCTCATTGATAAATTCAAGAAAGAAAGCTCCAACTGCTTGAAGACCATTTTCTCCTACCCCAAATATTTCCAAGTGACTTCCTGAACCTTACCCAATACTTCAATGTCCCTCCTAATACATGATCCTAGAATGCAAGGAATTATTAAAATACCAGTCGTGCCAACATACAGAAGCATACAAGGAGGTAAAGCCTCGCCTCTCTCCTCTGTATCTCATTCCCATTGACACAAACAAGTATTGCATCACTTTTTCCTCCACTAGAAGCCTGTGGTCAGCTGTTACCTGAGAAGAGCATCTCTGCTTTGCATGACACAGTCTTCTCCCACTCAAACATTATTTTTTTAGGGAGTTGATTTACATAAGCCTCCTGCTTAAAGAGGCAAAACAACTCAGAGCTCTCTGTGTGAAGCGTCATTACTACTTCATCTATCTTGCTTTCAAGTGTCAGTGATTCAGATCAATATTTCTGTTGATTATTTGGAAAAAATCAAAGTGTTAAAACTAGTCCTGATCCTTATGGTATCCCTGCACCAGCTTGCACCGATTCTCCATGCCTGTGTCTGAGATACGGCAGTTAGCCAGAGCCACATTTAGTGCACAGATTGCTGCAACTAAAGCAGAGCTCACAGGAAGAAGCAAGAAGGAACTTCAAATAAATGCTGGTGAACAAAGTGCATTCGATCCCCCACACTGTGACAGTATGAAGAACCGTTACAGATAGGAACTGCAGATGAGTTTCAAGTTCCCAAAGCCAAGAATCGCATTTGTAATAGAAAGGTGAGATCCACTGACGTGAACTGGTGATTAAGACAATCAGGAATTCCTAGCACCGTCGGGAAGTCTTTCTCATTCCAAGTTTTCTGAAGAAATATGGATTGGCACCACAGATTGGTTATCTTCAAGGGTCAAGTGTTGAAGAGGAGGTATGAAATGGGTGACTAAAATAAGCAAAGGAGAACAACAGAAGGAATCAACGTCTTCCCAAAGAGAGTAATGACCATATGTAGTATGCCTTTTTTATATATAGCTGAGATGTGTTTGAAGCCTGAGGACCCTTCACCAACTCTGTCATCAAGTGGTATTTCCCAAATGGAGATTTGGGTGTTCAGTGAGTACCAGCAGGTATTTATTTGAGCTTTTGAAAGCATAACTGCTCTATTTGTCCTTACAGGGACCATTGCACCAAAGAGCATTATGTAAAATTTCGTACTGACTGCAGGAACTCAGGCCAGCAAGATGGAAACTCATATGACCATCACATTACCTCTCTGTACCAGCTTAGAACTGCAAGAGCTTCCCGTGCAGGTCACCCACCCAGACCCAGAGAACTTGGACAGCTCCCTGAGCTCAGACACCCTCTGACATTTCGCCAGGCACAACATACACTGGAGTGAGTTACCAGGTTTGAACGCCTTTGTAAAATACACATGGATCAAAACCTAATGTTCACAATATACACCTTTAAAAAGATGTCCACAGGCTTGATCTGTAGTATCCACATAACAATATAGAAATAACAGCAATACTGGAAAACCAAACTAGTGGATGGCAGTTCTTCAGATGGCCACATCAACAGAGCACAAAGATACAGCAAAGATTATAACACTCAGATACATTAAAAGGGACATAAAAAATGTCTGATGCAGTGATAGCATGAGACACAGAATGAATCTGATTAAAGATCCTTTCTCATTCTAGAAAACCTTTTTCTGCTTCCTTTTACTACATGGAGAGGAGAAAAAAAAACAGAGGCATATTGTGTAAGATGTTAGGGAACACAGATTTTTAGTTTTAATCATCCCCTAAAAGCAAAAATAGAGAGATATAATTACCCTCAGGAAGACTTTACCATGCTACATATATTTACCAGCCCCTGGGTACCTGGCTACTTCTTCCACACACCAACCCCTGGACTCAGGAAGGGACAGCAAAGGAGCAGCCTTCAACATCTGCCCTTCCTCTGTGGTTGAAGTGACTGGACTTTTGCCTCCTCAGCCTCTGCAGTAGGACACAGTGGACAGCATCAGAGCAAAGGCAGCACCTGTTAATACAGCACCACCTGCCCCCACCCAAATCTAATGTTTAATCACTGCTAAAATTGGAACAGAAATTGCCTAAATAACAAAATGGTGCACAAACAATACATAAATATATATACTCTTCAAAATGGTCTTGAGACTAGCAATTTGCAGAAGGAGGGAAATGCCAAGAAAGTCATCAACACTTTTAATTGCCTTTTTTCTTTTCAGTGTCTAGAAGAAAAAAATATGGAACAATTTAATGTAAGATGAGGAAGCTATCTATGATTAAACTTAATCAGTTTGGATTTAATGCTGCAAGAGCTTTCTTTCCTTTCCTCTGAACAAAGTTACAACTGCCCTGACTGTGTCTCATGCAGCCTCCCAGTGCCCACAGACTGATAGGAACCTGCGGGCACTCAGTACAGACCAAAATAAGCTATTGATTCAATAACCCAGCACCCGCGCTCCACAGACTAAGGCTAGAGGGCAACTATGGCACCTTGTATTATCTGAAGTTAGTTTCAGAGAAGGACCCTCAGATGTAAGATTCCTTATTTCCCGTGCCTACTTGCAGCATTGGCCCTCCCAGCTGATCTTCTATGACCTAGTGCTGCTTTTTTTCCAGAAAGGCACTCCCTAGAACAGGTGGTGCTTTTGTTCCTATTTCTCTTTCACCTTTTCAAGTCGCCAATTTTATAGACAGTCAACCACCCCCAAGTGCTAAATACCAAAGCACATATTTGAGCAGAGCGGGATCTGTTTGTTTGCTGAGTTTTTCAGCCAGCTAGCTTCCTGGTTTACATCTCGGTATGAGCTAGCCTTGGTACACAACTGGGTTTTCCAATGTATAAGCTGATAAAGCGAAGAAAGAATTCACGCAAGGACTTGCTCCAGATTGCACACCAGGTAGAAAACAGTTGTCATCTGGGTGTACATCATAATGGTATGTGAGAACAGCCATGCCACTGATTTATCTACTTTTCCCCCTAAAACATCATTTTACAGATAGCCATCATTTATTAACACTTACAACACTTAAGTTAGCTAAGTTAAAATGCATTTTAAGATACACTTCGACTAAAAAAAAAAATCCACTGTGAGGGAGTTTGTCTATAACTGTATGTTGCCCAAACACATCATCATATGCACCAAAGGTTTTATCCCACAACATAAGCCTCTGCAAGAAGGAAACGTTCCCTGGAAAACGGGAGTAGTATTTTGAAGATTTCTAGAAGCTACTGAAAGTACATAGATAAAGTAAGATACAGTAAAATTGAACTACAGCACTTAATCATAGAAATGCTAAAAGGAAAATTAAAAATAAATAAATAAATAAATAACTTTTTTTGACAGCATGACCAAAATGTCAGCATATAACCCAAGCTATTTTTAGGTGTGTTACAAACAAAATTACACCAGCTGTCCTACCGTTGTAAATACAGAACTTTGCACAGAATTCATGCATTTTATTTTAAAACCTTGAAGCCTGTTAGTAAGTCGCTGAAGAAGATATGATTGTCTTGTTATTGTCAACATGCCCACCCACCCAATCAACCTTCAAAACATCAGAATTCACTTTACTCCCACTACTCCTTGATGTAAATTATTCTCCTATTAAATAATTCTCTTTTATTGTTATAATCATCCTTTCCTATCTTGGATGAATTGCTCTCATCCTAACATGACCGAGTTTGATATTACTTCTTAAAAAAAAAAAAAAGAATGAATCAGGAAAAAACACAAATGACTGGGGAGAGATCCTTGTCCCCCTCCAATCTGGCAAAGCTCTCACTGTTTTCATTACGTTTCATCCTTTCCCCTGCATGATTTAAGAATATCCCCATAACACAGCCAGATACATGACACTGGAAATAGCAGCCATTGCTAACAGATATCACCAACTCCTTTGATACATTACAGCTGAAAGAAGCACTGGCACAGAATGTCACACCTTTACTGTTTGCTTCGGAATACAAATCTCCCTGCCTAGGTCATCCTTACAAGCGTCCCCAAGGGTGGCATTCCTTGGAACCATTTTATGAGTCACACTACAAAAAAGCAAACATACACTGTGTGCCTTCCTGGCAAGGGGACTGAGACGTCCACCAATATTTGTTCGCTAATCCCACATCATGTCACTAAGGCAAAGCAAATTTGTTCTCTCTCTGAATTCTTCTCATTCTCACCTAAACGGGTACCTTTATGCCATTAAGCTGTTATGCCAATAAAGAAACAGGGAAGGTACCACGAGAGTTCGCCTGTATATGCTACCTCCTGCAAACATGTTCAGCACACGAAGAACGGATTTGCTGGCAGGAAATTGAAGATCTTTCCAAAGCCAGCTCCCTAAACAGAAGGGCATGAGTTCTGCAGTAGACAGAACTGCAAAACTGGGGAGCCGTTCTCCTTGATAATAATCATTTCAATTGTTCTCCTGTTTCAGGAAATATTATAAAAGCAGCCTGTCTTTCTAAAACTTGCACTCAGCAAGTATGGTGGCCAGAGGTACTGCTTAGGCTTAGATTGAAGTCCTTCAAATCACATAAACCTCCCAAACTGGAAAACAAAATCCAGGGGCTTGACACAGCACAAAAGTTTGTGGCTAGTGTTAAACCAAAATCAGATTAGATGGTACCAAAGGTCCATTCCAGCCTTTAAAATCTATTTACTTGAGATGCAAGTGCAGAAAATACAGCCCTTCTTTCTTGCACTGTTTGTTTTCTGCCATTAGTTTTAACAATCTGTTTATGGGATTGTTGCTTTTTTCTTCCTGGACTGAATTCTCCCCAGCTATCTGTAAAATTGCAGCAGCAATTCCCAGTGATTGCTGTGACATGACAATAATGGTGGGACTGCAGCTCCCCGGCTGCTAAATCCAGCCAGTTACTCTCTGGGGCTCCTGCACAGTTTGGGATATTCCCCCCCCCCCCCCCCCTTTTTTTTTTAATTCTTCACCTTCTCCTATTACTATTAACATTCAAATCAATGGTAGCCAGGGAGGTCATTCGAATTCTCAAGCAGAGAGATTCTAAAAGGCAGAGGCAGTAAATGAATCGTCTCTTTCCCTTATTCTTCTCCATCTTCCCACATGCTTTTGGTACAGTTTTTTCATCAGACACATACACTGCTGCATAATAGGTGCCAGAACCAAGCCTCTCCTGTGCCTGACAGGCACTGGATTATAGAAAATGTGCCTGTAGCAGCTGGTGAGTTGGGCAAAGTACTTTTTCATATCAGCGCTACAATATACTGTGCTGCCTTTTCTAACAACGACAGGAATTTACAATTTTAGTCTATGATCAGATTTGAGCTTTTCTACTGTACCTGATTTCTATGGGGTACCAGTAATAGCTAACAAAGACATTTTCAAACTTGCATTGTATGTGAAAAGCCAAAAGATAGAGGCATATTAATAAGTACTGGCTGGGAGATATATTAATATATCTTTTGGCAATGAACATTCAAAGATGAATTATTTTATCCTAGTTTTGAAAAGCGGCACAGATCAAACAATAAAACCGAGTGGCAGAGGGCTGCGAGCACAAAGGAGCCACTTTTAGCTGCAACTGAAAAATGCTTCCTACGACCTGTGTCCAGCATAGTGGAAGAATGGTTTTGATATAGGGTGGGGGGGAGAAGTATAAATACATGTTATATACCATCTGCAGCAACCTTGCTGCATGATATAGCTATGATTATACTTTTGCTGTTGTTTGGTATTTTCCTCCTCCACACTGAAGTCTTCAATTTAAAAAATACAAGTTCTGATAAAAGTTTCACGGTGTGGAAAGTGATACTTTCAAAACTGAACTAGCACTGTACTAAAGCCACTCCGCGTTGTTGTCGACACAAAGGCACTTCAAGAAAAGCCCTATATGCAGATTTGCTATCGTTGTCGATCCACTTGCTGACAACTCAGTCCTGCCTTGTTCATTAATTTATTTACACCTTGTATTTATATATATCTAAAACATATTTTCTTTAAAAAGTACCTTTATTATATGCTTAGAAACTAAGGCAGGGAAATA
Source organism: Oxyura jamaicensis (assembly GCF_011077185.1). Taxonomy (NCBI): domain Eukaryota; kingdom Metazoa; phylum Chordata; class Aves; order Anseriformes; family Anatidae; genus Oxyura; species Oxyura jamaicensis. The sequence continues at coordinate 6,608,298 of NC_048902.1, forward strand.
TCCCTGCCTCAGAACAGTGCAGTGCAGATTACTGAGGAGAAAAAAAATGCACAAATTTCTCTGAGACAAGGACTGCATGCCCAGCTCTAGTAAAACAAGTTCATTTGAAACTCAAGATCCCACCTGAAAATATTTATGGAAAGTATAGACATGGGTATGTATTTCACTTGCAGGTGAAGTTAATTCAGGGAAGATTAGCTGAAGAACAAAGCTATGCATTAACTATTTATACATTTAGTTACCTGATACTGAATCAAAGCCACCTAAAAATACATATTTATTGTGTCAAGAAGCCATAATGAACTGCTAAGATCAAGTAAAAAAGGACTATCAAATATGTCCAAATCCTACCGGAACTCCACTACATAAATAAATCTTATCTAAGAAGGCAAGTTGCCAGCAGAAACAGGTAGGGGGCATCAAGAACTGTATTACCTGAGAACTCTAGGGCACACCTCTACCTTAGAGAATAAAGACAAGCAAAAAATAAATCCTTTGAGACCAATATTTGAAATAAGTAATGTTTACATGGAAATTAATGTTATCAGAAATTATAGCCATAAAGATTGCTGTCTACTCAAAGATAAATGCATGATAAGAAGGCTGACAGGATTTTGAAAGACCTTTTTCTGCTTTGAGATTCATTTAACAATTCTATATTCAGTAACTGCTCCATTCATTTTGTTTGCACGGGCCTGGTTACCATCATGCTCGAGATTTTCAAACTGTGTCTATGCAGCTCGAAAATGAATAATTTATTAAGTCTCCTGTATTTGCATCTGGAGAATTTACTTAGGGCTATATCTAGCTGGCATTCCAAATGCTGAACAAAGCAGGCTTGCCTACCATGCAAAGCACTGGCAGAACAGTTGCAATATGCTGGGACGCCGACATCGATAGAGGTCACCGCTGTCCTCGCCCCAGAACAGGAGCGCAAATGGGCTGGCAAATGTCATTATGACCACGGAAGTCACTGAGGCCCTAACTTTGCAAATCCATCACAAATTATAACTTCAGACGCTCAGTCAGGCTCGCTGAGTTGCACTAAGCTACACGACAAGAGCAGGCTGCAGACTCCAAAGGGGGACTGTGCCTCAGAGGAGCGGCCGCGCTGTCACCGCAATAATTCCGCACAATCAGCAGAGGGGGGTGACTTCGGAAACCACCGCTACAAGGTAGAGAGCAGAGAGAGACGGTCCCAGGGGAGTGAGAGCAAGAGGGAGAGTTTACGATCAATAAGATGACAGCCTGGCTGGGCCAAAAGGTCTCCCCCGCGCTTCCTGAAGTGTTCTGTGTAGTGTTAGCCTTGTGACACTCTCCCCTCTGCTGCCTGCGCTCCCCACTGCTCCGCCAGCCAGCGGAGTTATGCTGGGATTCAAAGCAGTAGCTAGTATTAACATATTTACTAACGAGGTAATGACGGCATCAAGCCTTGTTGGCCTGACAGAGGTTGCTGCACATTGCCATTACTCTGTCACTTCAGAAAAGAGAACTGGATAGGAGAAAAGGACTCACTAGGGAGTGGAAAGAAACATGCGCTTGAGAGCTCAGACCAACAAAAATGCATAGTCCTGAATGTGGAAAAAGGGAAGCTTAATAAATCATCATCTGAGGTTGCCACGGTAACGGTAAATATCGAGCTCCCTATACCGTTTAACTCCATGCATCCCCTCCCGCAGGAAAGGACAAACCCCGCTACCTCCCCAGCACCCGACTCGCCACAGATCCTGATTTAAGCGTGAGGACAGCGTGTGCAGCTCGGTGCAGTCAGGCTCACGACCTGCAGGGTACTTGAGGTGAAGGAACACTTTCTTTATGCAAGTCAGCTCCACTCCGCACACTCGCTGTACTTTTTGCAGAACTCGCTTCCTGGTGCAGTTGCCTCTGAAAAGCAGTTTGCCAGATAAGCAGCAAAGCCATGTTTGCTTTCCAAAGCTAGGGAACGCTTCACAATTGAGTGAGGATTTCAGTCACACATGGGAAGCCAATGAATTGTTTTAGTTGTAAGTAAATATAGACACGCAGATACAAACCGAAAGATCTTTTCACGTATCAGAAACTTGTTGGAGGGAGGGGTTTAAGTAAAAAGAAAGAATCTGACAAGAAAAAGGATGGTGCGTGGGTCTCGCTCAGAATAAGGTCAGCTCCCACAGACTTCCTCGAGCAAGTTTCCTAATGTTCCTGCATCTTGGTTTCCCCCATCTGCACAACAGTGTTAACATGTACTTTGCTTATCTAAGCTGATTAGCATGTAGAAAGCAATTTGTTAATCTGAAAGTTCAGAGCCTCTGCAAGAAAACAAACTTTGTGTCAAAACTTCGCTGCCTCTGAATCTGAACAAAACAGACTGGCTGGCAATCCTTGTGCTAAATAACACTGTCAGTGTTTATAAAGCAAAGATAAAACATTTCCACATCACATAAAGAAGCAAATTGTCTAGTCATACTTAGAGCACTATAGTAAGATAGATGAGGAAAAAGACAGTCAAGCAATAAACTAAAGTGACAGCAGCATTAAGAGTAGCTGCTTATTAGCAAAGTGCAGCTCAGACGCAGGGGAGAGAGTGAGTCAGTTTCAGCTTTCCAGCAAGGAAGCACAGAGATTTCAGTGTCCTGCAAGTCAGTCAGGTTGTTCCAAATATTCTTTTAAAATGCTCACTCTGCCATCTCATAACACAATCCCGCCTATGGACATGATGCTAGTTTCTCTCAGGGCAGGGTGACTATTGATCCTGATTTCTAGAAAGCAAGGTCCCTTAGACCACATGCAGACCATGACATTTCATTGGTAAAAAACAAGCAGACCATGAAACCATCAGGGAACAAAGAATACTTATTTTTTACTGAAACAGGTCTTGGGCTGCAGTGCCAGATGCATCATAAATGCATCCAATTCAACTAAGGTTCCCCTGCAGTAGTCTCTTAAGCACTCGGTGATTTCACATTAAATAACATTAACCAGAAACATAGTTATATTGCCTTTTTTTTTTTCCTTCCCTCAAGACATGCGACCAGGTTTCTTCCTAAAGAACACTCTAGGACAGTATCATCAACAAGTATTTGTAGTTGAGTCTTTACGGAAAGCTCTTCAGACTACATGCATGCAATACGTATTAAAATACAGTTCCTGGCCCAGAGCAATTTATCACAATTCTGCATTTGCTACTTTAAAGGTTCCAAGAAATAGGCTGTCTGAGAAAAAGGGATGGGATTTTGAAGCAAATGAAAACTTTATGTAAAACTGTGTCCTTTCTAAAAGGAGCTCTCTTTTCCTAACAAGTTAAATATGACCTTAATTTACCAAGTTATCAGAAGAACGATGAGATTTGTGACATGTCGTGAGAACTGTCATCTCTGCAAACCTCTGGTGGTCAACATTTCTGGGGTCGTTTCAGTCACCCATTCATCACAAGCTGCTTTTCACATGCAGGGGAACACACATGTATCTGTTTTTAAGAAGTGTCACAGCTGAAGGATTTCAGAGTGTTTTAAGCATTTGTCTGTCTTGATAGAATATTTCAAATACCCATTTTGTCTTCTTTGTGTATACAATTTACATTCCAGAGACACAGAAATTATGTGAAAGCCTGAAAGAAATTTGCAGTTCTGAAAGACTCCTCAGCATCGACAAGGGGACATCAAATACCGTGTGCTCCGACTACATGGTTTCATGGTGCAGCCACTTCTTTGACAGCGTTGCTGCAGAATTGATGCTTGAGAGAACTACTGAATAGAGCCTTTACAGTCTAACATGGCAAACCCGAGCTCCAGATGGATAAAACTGTAATAGGTTCAGGGCAAATATCCAACATACCATCAAACCAAGGTTACTTCACAGTGGATGCAATTTGCAACTTCAATGGAACAAGAGTGAAAGGACTCAAAGTGAGCCTTTGAGGAAAGCGTGATTTCCTAGCTAACACAAGCCCAGTATTTTATGTCATCTGCACAAAGACATCCATAGCTTGACATTAAACATGTAAAAGATTAGACCTAGGGCAGTTTCCTTGGAAGCTAGCAATGCTATCTTTCCGTGACCCTTTTGCTTTCTCTCTGCCAGAGACCAATGTAGATAATGCCCAAGTGTGCAACTTGCAGGTCACGTGGCACCACACTCTACAATATAATAATAAAAAAAAGGAACCCCTCCTTATTTTGGGAAGCCCTAAGCCAACAAGGGACAGAAAGCATGGTCTCCAATGATACACTGCAAGGGGTAAAAATAGTACAAAATCATAACAAATGAGTTGAAGCCCAAGAAGGATTTGACACCTAGTACTCTTTCCTCCCCTCCCAAAGGGGGCAGAATTCTCACGAGGTCTGCCAGGCCCTTTCTGCATTATGTCAAACAAAGCAGCCACTATCAGAAGACTTAGCTGCTAGAGCAAGCTTGGAAAAACATACTGAAAATGATTTTGTCCCTTCTGAACTAGTCCCCTGCCAGGGTCTTCAAGCAGGTAACCCGACATACATACGTGTCTGTGTGGGCATGTACAGCACAGTACAGGGCTGCTGCAGGACTCCCCTTTGCTGTAGAGCAGGACTAGGGCATAGGGAGGCTAGCTATGCATCGGGGCTTCCATTCAAAGGGCAGGAAGTCACATCATTTTAGACAGAAAGCACAGAAGAGGTTAACAGAGGAAAAAACAGTATTAATAAAACATGCAGTTATTTAAAATAGTTCAAGTATAGCAGAACTCCCTTCACTCGTTCAGTTATGCCAGACTGGATGATGAAGTTTGTGTGATTAATTCCATTCTCTTCCTTTTCATCTCAGAAAACTGTCAGCTCTGTTGTACCAACAACATACTGTTACAGTGGCATCGTGAATAGCTCTTGGATAGCAAACAAAAAATATTAAGTGAGCTTTGCCAATTACCTACCACATGTTTTGCTCACAAGCTGACTCGTTCCCTTAAAATTCTATTGTTGGAACATCTAACCTTTTAAAAAATAATAGGTACCACTTTAAAGCAATTGTTATTTTAATTGTGAACCGGGATCATAAATCCATTCTTTAAGAAGCAATTGTATGTTCTACTGAATTCTTTTGAATGTGCCTGCTTTAATTCCCTCGCAGGCAACTTCTGCTATAATGAAATTTTTCATTTGCAAATTAGATTTGCTTGTAGCTAGAAACAAAAAGCCATCATCACAGAGACAGTAAAAGGGGCATATCCTTACCTAGTAGGAACAATTAGTTGCACTGACTGCAGTTGTAAAAAAATGCCTCTTCTTTCTCCTCCAGTTCTATGATCTGAAGCAGGACTCAGAAACAAGCACAACGGGATATTGTGTACGTTTATGCACAGATAAATTACAGAGTTGTGCTGTTTTATAGTGGCTTATAATCTGCCCTATTGAATGGGGTAAGTGTCATTAGCATGTTTGTGTGCATACACCAAGCAGACAATCAAATTAAGATTGATAAAGGAAAACCTAATTACTAACATGGAACGACCACTCAGCAAGGAACTTAAGCACAGGCTCACCTAATAAATAAGCAGTTTAAAGGTGGCAGTAATCAGCTTGAAGACTGTCACAAACTCTGCAGTGTACTCGACTTGTTTTTCTATTTCTCATTGACACAGAAGTCCAAATAACACAGCAAAGCAACCTGTAACCCACTTTCACAAGCAGAAAAGCACGGTTGTTCCCATTCCTCTTTTGAAAAACCTGCTGATAGGCAGGCACAAAAAGATTAAGCAGCTAATCCAAAGTTATTCAGGAAGCGTGTTGGAGAGTTTAGTAGAAAGGGATCTTCCAAGCTCCAGCTTCTTACCTCCACACACACAAACCCCTCCTACCCCAGAACACCACGTAATGGTTAGACTTGAAAACAAGTTTTCCCTGACGTTGCATTTTGTTTACATTTGCAAAACTTGATATTTTCTCAAGACCAAAATAATTCTGGCACTGTACGACCAGGTTGTTATTTCAATAACTAAACTCCGGGTGAGAGAACCAAGTACTGTATTTTTAGGTTCGCTGTGAGAAGCATTGTTCATTTTTATCCTTTCAGTGGGTGATCTTTATCCCTGTCAGCCTTTGGGATTTTTCCTTCCTGTTAGAACACCAAGGACATCCTCAAAAAGCTTCACTCTAATGAATCCTGTAGTCCTCCGAGTGGGCCACAACTCATTTGGGGAAATTAGTGAAAGGGAAAAGCTACAAGATGACAATGAGCAGACCTGAGAATGATCCCATTTTCAAGCATAAAAAGGAAGTAGCTGGAAACATACCTGCCATTAGGCTCAGCAGGAGCTAGAGGCTTTGAAACTAACACTGCATAAAGAGAAAGTTCTTCTTTTGGAAAGGTGGAAGATTTTACCCAGATACGTAAATCTGTCAATCGCCACATGCCTTATTTCTCTTTGCCACAGAGAGGCTTGTGAGGCCTTGCTCTTTTTCTGTCATCCATTTCAAACAAAAAATCCTATTCTATTTTCCAATCACCTCTGCACATCAAGCTCTGGACTGCTTACTGAAAAAGTTCTTCAGACTTCTTCATCCCAAACCCTGCAGAAACCAATCTGGGAGCTGTAAGCCAGGTTTTGGACCTGGTTAGGAACCAAAATGTTGATGAAGCCATCAGCTGGGGCTTAATATTTCCATGTTTTGCAAGCATTGAAGGCCTAGGCCTCTTATTCTCTTCCCTTTTCCAAATGAAGGTATTCTACTATGAGGGAGGTAGGGTTTACAAATGCTCACTAGTGGGCAATCAACAAGAAGGCAATGAAAAACAGAATTCACCTGCCTTATCAAAGCATCACCCCACAAACTCTGTAAACTGCCTTGAGCCATATGCAGCACCTGATGAGTGAGAGAAATACACCCCATAGCTATAAGGCACTATGTCAGGCCTGCAGTGTTTTATACTGGAGCAGTAGGGAAAGGATCCCAAGAGTCCTTCTGAACTTCATCCCTCTCCACCATTTGGTGACCAATTTTAACTGTAAACCTGTGAATGAGATCATATTCCTTCAAACGCAGTACATTTAAAGTCCTGATGTTCCTGTCTCCACTGAGCACCTCGGACTGCACTTGCCTACAGTACACCATTTACACGAGTGTAATCCCAAACCAATACTTTCTGACAGCTACTTGGGACAACCTTCTGTACCTGCTTCATGGAAACAGGCAGTGATTAGTGGTTCAAACCTGGAATAAAGGAAGGACATGCTCTAAGACATTAATTTGCAAATAAAGGCTGTTCCTTTGCAAACACACTGACTGAGCCGACTGACACACCAGTTGAGAAGCGGGAATGATTTAGTAAATAGTTGTCCAAATATTGAGCTTCTGCTTTTTCCTCGTAACTGAGGGGTTAAAGATCAAAATAAAATAGACTGCCTTAAACTAAAAGGATGAGACATGAACACGTGACAAGTGCAGAAGCATGCACACAAGTTCTCCTGCTAAATAAAAACATTTTATTCCTACTTTAGCATAAAATCTGGTGCAAGAGAAGAACAAATCTGTAAAATCCAAATAGTTTTGACTCCTGGCGAACGATTTTTGGTGAAACCTACTGCTGTCCCAAGCTCCTGGGAAGACAAGGACTCGACTCACAGGCTGAACCTCCTGCCTATTACTAGTTTATGGACACAAAAAAAAAAAAAACCACTCTTGGTGACAACTCCAATAACAACCTGACAGTCTGCAGAGCTCTCCCACAGCCCTCCATCCAGGACGGAGCACCCTCCTGAACCCTGGCTACCAGTGAGGCTGAAGCAAGCCACAGTAAAGGCTTCCAAGTGGCACAAAGCCGAGAGCTTCTCTTTAGCATTTCACACACAGGCTATAACCGTCCTCTTCAGAAAGAAAATAGAAGTCCTGCCTTCTCAAGCTGTGCAACATATCTTCCTCTCTTCTGTAACACCAAGGCTAATACAGAGCTCTGGCTCCCCAGATTGGTTCTCTTCAGTCATTTGTTCTTCACCTTCCCAACGTTCAGTCCTGCACAAGAAACAAACATCTCCCATATAAGCACGATTGTTTTCTGTCTCTTTCTGCCTTATCACACCAAATACTCCTCTCCATGTGGTGCTAACACACAGACAGATGCAGTTCCTGCGCAAACTAGTTAGCATTAAAAGGGGAGAAAAACAAACAAACAAAAAACCAACCAGGTGTTGACAGAAGAAATGCCTGACAATACAACCAGTGAGAACAGAAGATGGTCTGACATGCTGCCAAAGGTAACAGGGATAGAATCAGGCACACATCAGAGATGAAGCAGGCAGCTACATTCATAGTTCAAATCGCATGTGCCGTCCTGTTTCTGTGGCTCAGAACTGCACCCTGCCTGCTCCCTGGGGGCCTTCACCACACTGGGTACCCACGCCCAGGAGGGTACAGATCACCCTCTCATAGTAGATCAAAGTTCATGCACACGAAATTTCAAGTGCCTCAAAAAGAGAAGCTAACACTTTGTGCACCTCAACAGCTCTAGCATCACCCCTAGTGCTGAACAGATCCAACCTCCAGAATCTGACATAGCGACATCCTGAAAATATAGCAATATTCACACACACAAACACACAGCCTTGGCACCAGAACTGAGAACAAGGAGGCGGCTCTTCCTGCCCTCTCACAGTATGTACTTGCGGACCCTGGTGAGTGCAGAACTTGAGTGCAAGAAGACGAGAAGAGAGGTTCCAGGAACAGGGCAATGCTGGAGCCACGTCCTGACTGCAGAAAAGGTCCAAGCGGAAGACGACAAGCTGGAAAGGACACTGGTTCTCTTGTATCTAATGAGAGAACTACTGCACATTTACCAGGTTTCCTCAAGGTCACCACATCCGTTACCAACAGTTTAAACCCACTGTGTTTCACCTTTCTGCTACTGCTGGTTATCAGCACCAAAAGACTAGTTAAGTTCTTCCGTGGTTCTGGTGGCTCCCAGCTGTACCACACACTTGAATCCTGCCAGTGGCCTAGGCACAGGTCAGTGCAACTCTGTGGAAGGTATCCCACTGTGTGCTTACACATTCTTCAAAACAGACAAGTCCTTCATTTCTCTGTATTTAAAAGAATAGAGTAAGATCAGACACCATATTTAAGAATAGTTATGATCACGCAAATAAGAAACAGTACCTTAGTAGACACAAAAAGAACAGAGGTGCCCTTATTCTAACACTTCTAAGTTTAAAGCAGAGCATTTGGAAAGCTTTAACTTAAACTTGTATCAGAATACATCAACAACAATAGCTTCCACGGTGACTGTACATCTTTGAAATTGGCCAGCCATTTCAGACACAACTATACTAAACACTGTCTGTTCTTCCACTAATCTTTAAGCAGCACTGAAACCTTTTTGTTTTCCCTTCTTACTTCAGTCTGACAACTTCTCTGTAGTTTGTTTTTGTTGCTGTTTGTGGTTTGGTATTTATTAGTATTATTTTATAGCAATTAGTTTCCCTAATAAGTTCTTACTGTTGGCAGGAAGCATCTTTACATTTCTCCCTGGAGGACTATCCCTCCTGCCTCCGCAACTGATTTCTTGAAATCCAGGGGTTCCATAATTAATCTGAGATACTTTCTGTAAGGGGTGTGTGACATTTAGAGTTACACTAACAGTGCCTTTGGTTACATTTCGTTTTTATTTTCATCTTCACTACTGAACTTTACCTCAATCTAAGACCTATGTGAAGTGACTGTTAAATGTCCTTTTTTTTTCCTTTATTTTAAGAAGATTTGTTGACACCCTAAGCAACCTGCCTAAAAGCTACCTTGGTTGATTCTGCACAAGCACAAAATTCATAAGTACAGGATATTAAGTGTTACTTTCTAATTCCATCACATCGTCTTGGATCCAGACACATCTAAAATCTGTGTCCCAGAAAGCTGTGATACAAGGAAAAGGATCTATGAACATTGCAGCTCTGAGTCTTTCACATGCAGGAAGGGATGAAAACCTGTTTCTTTAAACGTGCCTTACAAGCACCCTGAAATGCCACTTGGCAAATATGGTACGTTTTGTCAATCCAGAAAAACAAGCGCTTAGATCTTAACACATTTGACAGAAAGGGTGATTTTTCCTTTTTTTTTTTTTTTTTTCCTACTAAACAATATGTTAATACATTTTCTTTTCTTTTTATTAACTACATCTGTTTCTTGTTGCGTTTTAAAGCTTATTTCTGCCTAGGAACTGTAAGGAAACGTATATACATTGAATCACACCTTTGAATGCATCTCAGGCTTTCTATCTTTTCTCTTTAAAATCCAGACTTGCTTCTCATCACAGAGAGAAAAAAAAAAAAAAAAACTTGCTCCCCCAGTCAGACCAAAGATTGTCATGCTCTACAGACCCCTGGCCAGAATACAAGGAAAATTAGCAAAAATCAAACAGGTGAATTGGTTTGTTTTAAACTAGAAGTCCTAAAGTCCCTCAGTTCAATCAATTTGCATTAAATTAATTCAAACCAGTGTTGAACTTCACCTATTATTTTAATATCTTCAATTTTCCTAAACGTCTCCCTTCATAATGAAGGTGCTCCCCTGTACCTCCCTAAAGCTTTCCCTAAACTAAAATGTTCATTGACAGGAGACAAGTGTGATTGCAACATCCCATCAGAAGGGATACCCAAAGACTGATGGATCTTTTTTTTCCCTTTCTTACTTTGCCTTGCTCTCCACAGAAACATCTGACCATTTCTGTAAGCTTCAAAAGGTAGCAAGGCTCAAGATGTTGAGCCAGGAAACATATTTATCATGTGCCTAATCATCATGTTATTAAGGTTTGGGTGTATCTGAGAGAACAGCCTGCTGCCATCCCCCTTGGCTATTGGCGTATCCCAACATGAACAATAGTTGCAAACAAAGGAGCAGAAAAATGGAATGAATCTGAGCTCTGGCAGAGGCTGCTCTGGCTGCATCCCCATGAGGAAAAATGGTTTGTTCTGCCCACGTGGACCAAATTCACAGAATCCAATAAAAAAGGTCATGGTGGTTACTGTAAGTGTACGCTATAGCATGGCTTTCTCTCCACTTAATTCAACCGCTTTTTACCTCATTAATTTACCCAAAATATTTTAACCAATGCACAGTGTTCATAATGATCGGTCTGACTGTGTTCGCTCTATTAAATCCTCAAAAAAATAGGAAAACAAGGCAAAACAATCAGGGAGCTTTAAAAGAAAACTAAATTTTCAGCACACACATGATTTAAAACAGCAAAAAATAGACAGCCTCATGTCCATCCTCACTTCCCAAACTAGGCTAACATGGTTATCCTGCTAGAAGTGTTAACAAAGAAATATGACATCCAAAATCCACTGGTGATAGGATTTTGATTTTTCATTCTTCTACTTATTTCCTCTCAAAATTTAAACTTTGGATATTTGACAAAGGACATCATGAAAATTTTTTCCCTAGCTTATGATCTGTAATTTATGCAGGCTATCATAAAGTGAATAATGAAATGATGCTTTGCATAGTTTTATTCCTATGGGTTATAAAAGGAAGAGCATTGGCACTGTCCTGTCATTGTAAATGGTCCTGGATTTCTGACGTCTCACTTCAATTGATGTTAATGAGAAAAAGAATACTCAGGCAAAAGCTGCTGTTGGCACAGCATACGAGAAGAAAGCCTCACAGAATCCCAGAAGGGGGAGGGTGGAAGCAGGCAAATCTCTAATGCATAAAGTAATAGAGTTTCAAAAGATCTCTACAAGCTGTTAAGTAGCAGTGGGCAAAGAGACAAAATAAAAAGGACTACCTAAATGGCCTCCTAAGATTTGAGCTGGACCCACACCTTAATTCAGATTCCCCCACCCCTAATTTCTGCATGCCTGCACTCTGCATTTCAGCTGAATCAGTTTTGATTAAAAAAAAAAAAAAAAAAAAAAAGTTGGTCTCACTCCATCTGAAACCACTGGAGAGATCTGACAATTTCTTTGGGTAATAAAAGTTAAGATATTTATTTCAAAAATTTTGGCCTAGAATGCAGTGAACTTTACCCAAAGAAAATGGCAAACCTTCTGAGGCTCAGCCATCAGGGCTAATAACTATTGCAATGAATCAAATTGATTAACTGCATTCCCTTCAGACATCCAAAATATTTCCCTGTTATTCACAGGCAAATATACATATGTGCCATGAGCTTGTTAGATAGATGACAAATGAACATAAAAACCTCAGGGTACATACAGCTGTTCCAAGTTGGAAATCCCTGGTACAGCAATCGAAGTCCTGGGAACTCTTCTGGCACCATTTCCTGCCTTGTATGCTTTGGTGAGAAAGCTGTATTTCTCGATGGAAACTGCTAATCCTGATGGTCTAAACACATCACTGAACTCATTAAGGACCAAATAACTTCTCCCAGAACTACAGGTAGCTTTTTTCTTAAGCAAATTTTACTGGCTAGACTGAAAAGCAGAGGTGAAAGACGAAGGATCAAGAAAAAAGAAACTGAGTAATACAGGGGAAAAAGGGAAAATAAGCTAACCGTGGGACTCCTCAGTGTTTCCATGAACCCACCAAGTCTTACTAATCTCTCAACCCCTACAAAATCACCTGATGGGCAGGAGAATCCCAGGCCTCCAGCTGACAGGTTACCTGGGTGGGATGCATTTATGAAGCCTGTGAAAGGCTTCGTGGGTGTGCTTGTGTTGTTTTAGCTGGGCAAAGAGGGAAATGTATCTGTGATATGGGGAGAAATCAAGCACAGCTCTAAATGCCATTATTTCAACTCACCCTTGGCTACCCCGAGGAAGGAACTGAAAAATCAGAGGACAATTTAACTGTGCCAATCATGGTACCGTACCTGTTTTACCAGAAACGGATTGTCTGTAGAGAAGAAGGTCTGTTCATTGCAGCTCAGTAAGGCATTCATTAAGACTTAAGAAAATCATCCTTTCTGAGAGATGCATTTTGTTATCCACAGTGAAGCTAGTATATGTTTACTCTAAATAAATGTGTTAAATACAACTCAGAGGAATTCATTTCTAAGACATATTGAAAAATAACATATTGTTTTAAACATTCAATGGTTATGTTTCTTATTTGCAGGCTACGGGACTCGAGGGACAACTGTAATTAGGGCTCTGTTTTTAAAGACACTTAAATGCAAAGTAAAGCAAGGTAGCTAATACACCTTTTTTGGTTATTAAAAATGACCATTTTATACTCTAAAAAACATACTGCTGTATTGCTGCTTCTTCAGAGGAACTATATATACATATACAATAATGCTATCTGCACCTAATAAAAATATGGCTTTTTTTTTGTTTGTTTTTACAGGTTGAATCATGTATTTCGTGAAGTTAAGCGACTGGCTTGCAGGAAGAATCTATTCATCACCAAGACAGGAATTCTCCCCCTTCTGTACCTCCTCTCACTGAGTTCTGCCTGCCATAGAAATTCCTCCTGCATATACAGAGCACACTAGGCATAAGCTTTTCTTTCTTCCATCAAAGTGCTGAGAGCTGCAACACAAAGCTCTACCTACTCAAATCTAACAAAATGGCTATTAGCAAAGAAAAATCAAGTTGCACATCTTCTTCCAAATTTTTCTTGTGCCCTGCGACGAAGCCGCTGATGTGAAAGGCTACTTCCCAAGTTCTGCTCACAAAACGAACAGGAGCCCAGGACTGCCCGTGCACACGTTTCAAGGACAGTCTTCCTAGTACTAACGCTGCCCTTGAAACTATAGCAACTCAACACCCAATGTGATGTCAAAGTATTTCAGCCTCAAAGACTAATGCATTCCTTGGGATGCCATTAAAAAAAAGACAGTATATTGTATCATTTGTTGAAGAACTAGCAAACCTGCTTCTTATAATTAAATGCCGAGGAAATGGGACTTTTTTTAAAAAATAAAATAAATCATTTCATTAAAGCAAGAAAAACATCTCCAAAACCTTCACATGAAGGCATCAAACCATACTGCTACTTGAAGGGAAAATCCTGCATAAAAATTCTTGCTGAAATGCACAGGTTTATTGGTATATTCTCTTAAGTATGCCATAAATCGGTTACGTTAACAAGTCTTCTCATAGAAACAGCAGATGTGGGAAACAGAATTTTACCCTGCAGAGCATTCAGCTGATACTGTAACAACCAAGCACAGAAAGGCCTTGGAAAAGATCTTTTTTTAAGAGGAATTGATAGTAGCTAGGCAAGGTCCAGAAAGAGTGAGCAAAGGGGTTAGAATGAAGCGCAGATTTTCTTTTCCCTCAGCTATCCCTGGCTGTCTCTCCCACTCAGCTGTCAAGCAATTCACAAAGAAAAGAAACAAGAAGACTATACAATTTTGTTCCCAGACTTCTGCTTACCTCAGAGCTTCAAGATCACACGAACTGTTGACTGAGCCTTCATTTACGTAGGGAAATCCCTAATCCTATTGAATAGACCCATAAAAACCGGTCTCTAGGTGGTGGTAACTCAGAGAGCCTCTTCTCAGGTCTCCTATCCTTGCAGGAACTGTTCCCATTCAATTACATGCTGCAGCTGGAGACCCTCCTTTCTCCTGGCTTCATATTTCTGGCAGTGCAGATGTTAGATGATATGCCAATACATTTGTAGGAAGATTATGTGTTTCCTCTTTCAGTCCATGGGGAGAGCTGGTGTACTTAACCACAACCTTTCCTCCACTACCCTTCAACTTCTATGTCTTTTTGTTCTGAAATTTATGAAAATAATTGTGCTCAGCTCCTCTGCTTGACAGCAGAGCAGATCCACTCCTCTCTGCCCTCCTAACCCTAGAGGCCTCCTCATGTGCAATTGCTTGTGTCTCTTCTGAGATCTAAGGACAGGAAAAGCAATGAATGTCACTTTCTGAAACAGATCATACACCAAGTCGTCAACAAATAATTTATTTCTTACAGTAACAGTTAACTGGAAGACAAGAAGCTCTTAAACCAATTGACCAGCAATTTCTTAAATGCAAAAACTGGAACATGACTTCTTACAAATGGTAACTACATTTGAAGAGAGATGGCATTCTTGTCCAGCTCCAAGGTGTGGCTGCCTACTGTTCTTTTTCTCAGCGATTTCATTCCTTCCAGAGTTTGCCAGCACAGGAAGAGACCCAAATCTGGGTTCAAGTATCTACGCCCAGGGCTGCCTCAAGGCACAGTCAGAGCAGACAGCTGCCAAGGACAGCTGCCAGCAACTCTTCCAGCCACAACAGCTTCTCTCCTGTCTGTGTGTAGGTGAATAGGTTGGAGTTTGGAGACCAAGAAGGCCTTACTACACGCCCCTTGAAAACCACAAAAGAATGCTTTCCCCACAGAGCTGCCTTCCTGCTTCCCCCTGCAGGCTCCATCTAGTCCTCCCTCTGATACAAGGTGCTGCATTTTCACTCCCATTTTGCAGCTGCCCAAGAGATCCAGGAAAGTGAAAACAGGTGGGCTGCTGCTCACGGGTGGGATACAGGTTCTACAAGGGAAGCAACCAAGCAAGGAAGTTTGCCAGGAGAGAAAAGGAGATGAAAGGGCAACTGCCACCCACTTCAACATGCTCTAAGGTATTGCTTTCAGGTTCCTCCCAGAATCACCCTAAATTCAGTCTCCTCGCCCATTCCCATCATACACCTCTCTGCCATTTCAAAATGGGTTTCGCCATATCACAGAATAGTCTAGGTTGGAAGAGACCTCCAAGATCACTGAGTCCAACCTCTGACTTAACACTAACAAGTCCTCCACTAAACCATATCCCTAAGCTCTACATCTAAACGTCTTTTAAAGACCTCCAGGGATGGTGACTCCACCACTTCCCTGGGCAGCCCATTCCAGTGACTAACAACCCGTTCAGTAAAGAAGTTCTTCCTAATATCCAACCTGAACCTCCCCTGGCGCAACTTTAGCCCATTCCCCCTCGTCCTGTCACCAGGCACGTGGGAGAACAGACCAACCCCCACCTCGCTACGGCCTCCCTCGAGGTACCTGTAGAGTGCAATAAGGTCACCCCTAAGCCTCCTCTTCTCCAGGCTGAACAATCCCAGCTCCCTCAGCCGCTCCTCATAAGACTTGTTCTCCAGACCCTTCAGCAGCTTCGTTGCCCTTCTCTGGACTCACTCAAGCACCTCCATGTCCTTCTTGTAGCGAGGGGCCCAAAATTGAACACAGTACTCGAGGTGCAGCCTCACCAGAGCCGAGTACAGGGGGAACTCAGAGCCTGTGGTTGTGCCCGTCTCTCGGCTCAACTTCCTCCCCAGAGCGCACACGTCCCATCCAGCAACCGCATTCCTCCCGCCTGGGACTGTCTATCAGAGGCACCACCATGTGGGCACCTGTTCGTTACCCCTCTGGGATCTGTCATCTCCAATCACAGTCTTAGCTGTTTCTTTTTACAACTCAGCAGAATATATTTCAGTATACTTAGCATTCCAGCTGATGCAGAGGCCTCAAGTTTTTATTTTTCCCCACTAAAGTAATTCCTTTGTCACAAAGCAGTCAGAGCTCCAACAGGTCACGTTCATTCTGAAGGTCAGGTGAGAACTATCACATATTCTTTCTCATACGGCATGCTCCTCCTCTTTGCTACATACTTGGATGGGAATGATTCATGATATCTTCTGCACATGAGAAAACCTCTTTGCTTTTCTCTTTCCTAAGTGTTTTTCTTAAAAAAATATATATATTCTTCCTACTCAAAACGAGATGGGATATAACTGAGTATGTTGTATTCCTGGTGGGTGTGAGATGTCTTATTAGGATACACATCATCTCTCACATACGAAACAATTTTCCCCTCTTGGTGTTAGATACATTGCTCAACTTCCATAAATGATTCTAACCAAGGTTTTAACCTCTATTTTCCTTTACTACTGATTACCTGAAGCATGCGAAGGGTTTCCTGAATTTAGACAACTACTTATTACCTTATCAAGTCCATTTTATTTAGTAACAATATAGTAATTTTTTCCCATTAAAAAATTAAGGGAAACCTGGATTAAAGTTCAACTGATACATCACAGAATCATACAGTATTTTGAGTTGGAAGGGACCCACAAGGATCATCGAGTCCAACTCCTGGCTCCACACAGGACCACACAAAAATCAGACCATGTGTCTGAGAGCACTGTCCAAACACTCCTTGAACTCCAGCAGCTCAGTGCTGTGACCACATCCCTGGGGAGCCTGTCCCAGTGCCTGACCACCTCTGGGTGCAGAACCTTCCCCTAACCCCCAGCCTGACCCTCCCCTGTCCCAGCTCCATGCCATGCCCTCGGGTCCTGTCGCTGTCCCCAGAGAGCAGAGCTCAGCGCCTGCCCCTCCGCTCCCCTCGTGAGGGAGCTGCAGGCCGCCATGAGGCCTTCCCTCAGCCTGCTCTGCTCTGGGCTGAACAAACCCAGGCAGTCAGCAGCTCCTCATGCATCTTCCTCTCTAGACCCTCCACCAGCTTTGCTGCCCTCCTTTGGACACTCTCTAATAGTTTTATGTCCTTATAATACTGCGGTGCCCCAACACCACCTCACCAGAGGTGAGGCCGCACCAGCGCAGAGCAGAGCAGGACGATCCCTTCCCTCGACGGGCTGGCAATGCCGTGCCTGATGCGCCGTGGGACATGGTCAGCCCTTCTGCCTGCCAGGGCTCACTGCTGGCTCATGCTCATCTAGCTGGGTCTTGCCAAGACCCCAGATCCCTTCGGCGGGGCTGCTCCTCAGCCTCTCAGCCCCCAGTCCACAGGTACAGCCAGGGTTGACCCATCCCAAATGCAGAACCCAGCACTTGGTGAACTTCATACAACTGGTGACTAACCAGCCCTCTAACCTGTCTGTTCCTATTCTTAGGTTATTTCTGAGAAAACCATCTCCACCATTTGTAAAGGAAGTCAGTAACTTCCCACCAACGTTTCTCCTACTTTCTTTTTATTTCCCTTCTCTCAGGGAAGAGAGCTGTATGCTCCTTCCCAAATTTTAATTATCAGGAAAATGTTTAAGGTATACTTGAACTTCAGTTTCAGATCACTGCAGTAGAAAAAAAATACTTAGAACGCTGTGCCAAGAAAAATCTTTTAACACAGAAATGTGACAGTCAAAAATTGCACGTAGTCCAATGACAGCTACCAAACAGATTTCAGTAGTTTCTGAGGGGCTGAGATACTGATACATCTTGTCTTGCAGCATTATAAAGAACAATTTGAGGACAGCACTTAAAAAGAGAATTCAACTAGTTAGGAATTACCATCATTAAATAGGGGAATATCCCTCAGCACCAGGAGGTTCAGAGTTCATCTCATCAGAATAAATCAACTGGAAATATCAAAGCAATATCGTGAGAGAAGAAGCATTAATGGCTAAGGTAGCTGACAAAAATATTGAGGTTTTCAAGTATCAAGAAGAAACCAAAACAGCCTCTAAATACTCATGTGACTGAGCAATTACATACAAGAAACAAGATTTCCTAAGGCATTCCCATCGAGGTTAATCTGAGCACTGGCAGACGTGCAAACACTGGCTTCTGCCTATGTCAACTCACAGTCTGGTTTCTGATGGTTAAATGGAAAAATTTTGCTTGTAAACCCACAACTTGCCAGCAGAGTTGGAAATTGCCACATATTATGTATTTATCTTAGAGAGGAAGGAGATGCTGCGTGGTCTAACCTACTGGGGAAGTGAGCACTCCATTTATCTATAACATTGCCCAACTACCTGGTCTAGAAACCAGAACCTTCAATGAAGGATTGTTTGTTTATCTACATACTGCAAATCCTAGAATTCACAGAATTTTGACAGCATGATAGGAATAAACTACTAGGATAATTTAGCCTTTTTAGACTAAACTTTAGAATGATTTCTTGCATATACTCAAACTGGAGAAACTTAGAAAAAAAACTGTTGAGTACCATGCACTGATGAATTGTATCAGAGGTCCATTGTTTCCCCAGCAATTTCAAAGGGGGAAGGCAGCCACTGTCAGCATACCTCAGCAACATCTATTTCACTGTAGGTCTTAAAAAACAACTTTTTTTTCCTCTCTCTTTTTTTTTTTTTTTCTGAATTCTTAAATTTCTCTCTTATGCTTATGTTTTTTATCACGTTTACTATGGTTGTACCAATCCAGGAGGGGTGTTACCAAGTGAACGAGTATTACAAGACAGCCAAAGAATGGATGAACCAGATACAGGATAATCAGTGCTGCAGCTTTTTAAAAAGGATTTGGGATTCATATAGCTAATTAGAATATCCTGTATTATGTTGCACAGAATTAAGTAAATGTAGAAGGGATATAAATCCAAATGCTTCATGGCATAAGCCAGTCTTCAGCAGAGACAGAAAAAAATATATAACATAGGGCCACATTACTCCCTAATTGGGCATTGCAGGTTTTCTCACACTTCCCTTCACAGCAGCCAATACAGAACACTGTCAGATAAAAGAGACTAAGAAGGGTAGAGGTCTAATTCAATTATGTAATTGTCATCTGGATGGAGACAACCTACATCCATATAATTTCGGTGATATCCACCTGTAATGAAGCAAGCATTCTAGACATTTAAGTCCAGTTCAAAGCAGTGGGCATTACTGCCTGCATTTCATGCTGAATCATCATAAATGCTTGAGAAAAAAAGAAGAGAAGGGAGTATTTTATGTTCCAATGTACCTTTAGTTCATTTAGTTCATCTCATTCCTTTTCCCAAGCCCTTATACTGCAGTAGGAGCACAGAATGATGAAGTCACACTGCTGACCTGCCCTTTAACGGGACCTTAACTTTTACACTCCTCTGCATTCAGCCAAGCTAAAGAGATGAATAGCTACTGTAATTTCTGTCATCTTTAACTCTGAAAGCCAGAGTTTATGTTGGTTCCACTTCATATTTCTCCTAACGTTCCCTCGCTCTCTGTTCCCATCTTTCATCTCTTCTTGGTTTCTATTTTTGTCGCTTTTCCTCTATCTCACCTATACCTTTTTTTTTTAAGCATCTTCTGCTCACCTACTAATTTGCACTTCACTTACAGTCTCTTCCTTGATATAATCAAGTAATTTTTTTAAACCAGTATCTGAATGGTCCTTTTTCCAGCTTGTTTATATAAGAGGACACTGTGAAAAGTACTCTTCCTGCACTGCTATCCATAATCTGCACCAGAAGGCAGTGTTAAACATAGCTGTTGCTAGGACAGTTTCAGCATGAGCTATTTATCAAGACAACGGTTGTTGGCTAACTTGTGAAAGGTAGCTGGGGAAGCTGGCTACTTCTCTCTGGCTGTCTCTCAATAATCATCAAATAGCTGTCTTCCATTTTCCCCAATTTATTCCTCCGTCCTACAAACATGTAGATAATATTTACTCCCATTTAACCGCTGCCATCCATTTCCTGTATTCTTGGACAAGTCACGTAGCAAGAAGGAAACACATTTGTGTATGGCTCTGCTGCATTGACACCATCCACTGACAAAAGCAAGAAATGAGGTCACTCTTGAGATTCAGTAAATACACAGTAGAACATGAAGCACATGTTCAGGGAAAAAATGTGAGGAGGAAGATTGCCTTCAAACAGCCATTCATTTTTTATCTAATGAGCTAGCTTCACAGCTACTGTGATACTCCAGTCCCAAATCTGTGTTCAGCAATGTTTGCAATATAGCTCTGTGCAGGAAGAACCAGCTCTGAATTTTATGACTGAGTAGATTTACTATCACTATTATGGGACAATTTACTTCACAAGATGACAAAGAATATTAAATCTTCATCACTTAAAACATAAAACAAGTGAAACTGAGCACAGGCCACTGATGAGACAGAGAATGCTAAGGATTACAAGGAATGGAATTAGTCTGATGTGAAGAGAAATTATGTAAATAAAGACACTTCACATTATCCATTGTAGTAACCCCACAATAACCAAGAATGCTATCTGCATTATCTTCAAGAT
Organism: Oxyura jamaicensis; assembly: GCF_011077185.1. Lineage (NCBI taxonomy): Eukaryota > Metazoa > Chordata > Aves > Anseriformes > Anatidae > Oxyura > Oxyura jamaicensis. The sequence continues at coordinate 6,629,120 of NC_048902.1, forward strand.
TCAAAAAACATTATAGTAACACAAAAATGCTTGCAGTTGAGTCACAGAAAAAAACATTTAAATGATTAAGTACAATACAATTCATCTCATACAATTGTAGATTTTTCCCTTCTGCTAGGTACTTAATAACGTGCAGGAGCAACATTCTTAGTGTTGCTTTTACATTTATTAGTATTATAGTCCTGATAAATTTACAGTTACTGCAATAAGCTCATTCACACCACAATGACATGTCTACTTACACAGTGCAATCAAAGGACCTCTAAGAACCTGACAACAGTAACAGCTGAGGCAGTGACACCAAATGACTTGTGCATGACTGCGTCACAAGTCTGCAACAGAGCTGGGAACGGCATCCAAATCTAGCTTCAAAATACTGCCATAACCATAAAACAGCACTTCTCATAAATCAGTACAATTACATAAAGCACATCTGTACCTCATCTATTGACTTTTTTTTTCCTCTTCTCTAAGTTTGGAAAATCTTCGGAGACATGTTCACCAAATCTGATGACAGGGTTGTGCATGTGCACATTAACATGTGCATTGGCAAACATTCTGGCACAACGTATCATTCCACACTTAACAGAAAGCCATTCCGATGGAAGTGGGGCTTCCCAGCTAAACGACTGGAACAGCACAAATCCAAGAAGGTGTACAAAGAATAGCCTTCCCTGTGAGCCTTATACAGGAAGCTCTTTTAAACAAGATTTCATTTAATGATACACATGAAAACATGTCTATACACACAGGATCTCCAAACAAACAAAGATTATGTACGTGGGGAGTTATATTATAAAAATAATGTAAATTGATCCCATAGTACACAATGGATGTGTGATACAGAACATTCATCACATTAGTACTTGAGGAAAAAAGGCTTCATGGGGATTTAAATCGGCCTTCGTAAGTGCCTTTTTTTTTTTTATGTCATCAAGATTCATGAACTAAACTTAATTAATACTGTAAAGATAAAGAAAAGGAAAACTCGTGTTTAAAACTAAACATGTTTTCAACTGGGCAGAAAATTAAAACATGCATTTGCCATTTTCACAAGCTATCAGGGAAATAGCATGGGTCTATTCTTTAGTTTGTCTCTGGCTCCTGAGCTATTTCTCTTGCAGCAAAGAAATTCCTTCTGAAAAAAAAATGTAACATGAAGTAGTAACTTCCCTCCTTGGGGCAGAGCTGCAGATAAAATGTCAACTTATAGGAAAAAAGCTAATACTGTTCAGTTACAGTGACCAGAATTTGTGTCATGGAGTGGCAAATTCAGTAACAAGAACCCCCACTGTACCTAATGACTACTAAATTACACGGATAAGGCTTCTAACGCACGCCAAATATTTGAACTGAAGACAGATGCCAAAACATCTTCGATAACATTGTCCTCCAAGTGACTTTCACAATCTTTATTTTCTGTATAAACCACAAGGTTTTCATTCTAAAAACCCTACAGTTCTAGATGGCCACCAGCCACAGTTCAGGGTCTTGCATATTTCAGCTAAATATTCCCAAGGATAAAATCCATCTCAACACAGAAGGGCTCTCAAACCACAATTAACAGTATGCCTACGTGAAAGAAAGCTGAAAGATTCTGGAAAGTTTTGCAAAGCTGCTCAGCACTGCAGGGGCGGCAATAAATTTCACCCCCCAAAATACAGTAATACATTACATTTACGTGAACAAAGCACAAGGGCTTTGTGTTAATGGTCTGTGTTAATCAGCCTCACAGTTTCAGAGTTAAGTAAAGATCAAAAAAACAATACAGATGGTAAAATGGAGGATCTTGGATACACAGGAATAACCTAAACAGTATTTTCTCAGTATTTCTCATTTGTATCACTGAAAGTTGAGCATAACTTGATGTTTTTCACTATATAGGCACAAAGTTTATCCACTGAAATGGTACTTTTAAGATGTATTATTTCAGAACACTGGGCTCTGCTGTTTCTGATGTTGTGCAGCAAGATATTTGTTCAGTTAAACACCATGCAAAGCATCATGTTCATGAAAAGTTGTGCAACTTTGTAGTGAAAGAGTTATGTCATTGATAACAAGACAAATACGAGTAAGAAGCTATCCATACATAGCATTATTTATGATGCATGGGCTCATTCAAGCAGCATCTCATAACAGCAATGAAAAAAATTTGTTGTTAACTAAATTTCAGAACACCAAAGTAAAAATAATAACAATACTTCTTTAATGATTCTTCCAGCAACTTCAGCTGAAACTATGTAAGAAATACAAAATACTTTGCCTACTTCCAAACCAGAACTAGAAAGTAGGTCGCTTCCACTTTTTGCGCACTTCATTTTTTTACACGACAAATCAGATCCATAAATACAATGGCAGGATAGAATGCAGTAGCCCGTTATTACAAGGGGCTGGGACAAAGGACTTCATTGGAGCCTAAGAGCCACAGATGATTTCTAATGACAACATTGATGTCAAATGAATAGGTGTCATAAATGAAAAAGACACCACACGAAGAGAAGAAGCTTACACTGTTGCTAAAACACCTGAGAAAATGAAGCACAAAACCCAATTCTACAAGCCCGGTTAGTATTCCTTCAGATGTGCACAGTTCCTTTCAACACAATGTTAGTCACCGCAGTTCACACCACGTATTTGTCAAACCCAGTTTCCCAGCAGAGGGCAAAATGCTACTTTGGTATCTGCTGTTTACACTGTTTAAGGGACACCAAGAGGATGGAGAGATGTTGGTCCTGAAAGTAACAGCTCCCAACCAGGAAAGAGGGCCCTGGCACACAGCCCAGCTCCCTTGCCTGGGAAGTGGTGGAGACAAGAACATAAATGACAAGGACAAGAAAAACTAGCAAGCTTACTCCTACAGATGACAAGACAGTATCCATTCCCCATCGGGTCCATATCTGGTCTACGTCACCTTATGAAAATAAATATTAGGTTCCTATTCTTCTCCATCATCTCCACAGTACTGGCAGCTTCTAATAAGAGGATATCCTGTAGTAAACTACATAGTGGCTCTACTTTGCAGAAGAAAAACAATCTTTGCAGCACTGGCAACTGAAACAGTAATTAAATTATATCTCAAAAATAAAACCAGAAAGGAAAAATGTTTGTATATAACAAGCAACACATTGAAAATTAACAATCCTAAAACAGATTAGCACATTGAATATGTTGTAAATAATTAATGATTTGCCTTCATTAATGATTTGATACTGTCAGAATGATACTTATTCAATTTTTCTCCTGCCTTCCACTCCCCAGGGCAGTTTATATAAATATAAGGTGAAAAACGTATTTTGTACCTGAGTGATGATCATGTATTACCTGAAAGGCTTAAATTCTACTTCGAAAGCAGCCCTCACAATCCCTGATTTGCTAATTTCAGGACAACAGGATACATTGCAACACCGTATCATTGATGCAATTTGCTGGACAACATGAATAGAGATAGCAATATCCAATTAAAGTGTATCAAAGATAACAGAGTTAGATTTGCAGGAAATTTTCAAAGATTTCCTATCTTTGAACAAAACTTATTAGGGCTCCATCAGCCGTTTGAACAGCTTTAATGAAGTTGAAGCTCAGCTAAATATGGAGTTATTCTACTCCGTGATTAACTTTGAAGAATTTTATTTTTGAAGCCCTAACATCCTGTAATTAAAAAGAATCCTTAACACATTGCAGTATTCAGTAATTTATGTTACAAGTTTTACTTCCAGAAATGGTCTTGATATATAGCCAAATGCTGTTAACCAATGGGTGCATTTTCATTTATTGCTACTGGCTTCTTTAATATTTTAAATCTCTCAAAGAAACCATATTCTCAGCTTCTCATTCAATGTTACAGCAATACACTTGCAAAATGCCCTTCTTTTGGCAGCCAGCTCATCTGCCTGCAGTGTTTGCTGCATGTTAACATTTACCTACAGCAGTGCAAGTCAATTCAAATGCCAAGGTGCAAGCCCAGTCCAACCCAGCTATTTCCATGAAAAGATGAAGCATTTGCAATTATTGACTCTTACTGCAATTTGAAGCTACATTTCAATGCTTTCTTAATTCCATGCGATTGCTCACTTCATTTGGGTCTCTGTGAAATTACTCAAAGTATACCCTAAAGATGGCACCTAGCAACCTATTACTGTTGTCCGTACTTGAACTGGAAGGCTGAGTCCCCCAGACACTAAAAGAAAAATATCGATGCCTTTGCTACTTTGCCAATACTTTCCAAGAACACAACTAAGACAATCACACAATTCACACCAATGCAGGGTTAACAATAATAGATTTCAAATACAGAGCACAACAAATTATTTGGCTAGATTTCATAAACCCTTTTTAAATCACACTGGAAGGGTTTAGTACCTCAGGACTGAAATGACCTCTGAGCAGCGCATGCTGTTAGCACACAAGCTTACAGTGTAGCAGGAAAAAGCTTAATACAACAATATGAAGTATATGGCATTTTAAAAACAGAGTATCTTCTGTCCCATTTCTAAGTGAACCCTCTTGCCTTCTTGGTTTTCTTTAGGTTTGGTAATACAAGTTACATTAACCACAACAATGAAGGAAAAGACCACCTACAACACAAAAATAATGAACACCACAAGTAACTAACTACAAGCAATTCTCAACCTAACACCACAAACTAACACCACAAACGACTTGCAAAATATTTTCTGCTATTTCAATTGGGATGAGAACATGGTGTATTCAAGCCATGAAGATCCAACAAAGGATGCAGGTAATCACTTCCAAACCTGTTAACAGGGAGCAAGGATTTCTCACTAAAGCACCAACTGAAGATTTTGAGATGTCCCAGCGACAACATGTGCAAAGACGCCTACCAGCCTCGAAATGCTGCCTGAAACAGTTCCTGACAAAAATGATTGCTTTCCTATTTCTGGAATGGACACAGTACATAAAAACACTGCCATCAACTGAAGAGTAAATTTCGAAAAACATCTGCCTTTTATTTGGCTTTGCAAAAAACCTCCTGAAAGTAAAAAACATTCCTTGGCTTTAATCCATATCCAAAAATCACTCAGCCTGCTCTCATAACTTCCCTGTTGCAGCTTAACGGAAGACTACTGGACACCTTTGTGGCTCTGGAGTAACGGCATGCCTTCTCTTTTCCAACGGAAAGCAATGAACAAAGGAAAGCTTCGTGTCAGGGTTGGGCTAGTTTTGTGGTGGCAGCCAGCTGAGGCATGCACATCCATCTCGGACCTCCCATCATACTGCCTAAGCATCACAGAACCTTTGCAGGGTCCAGCCTGCTCAGAGAAGACTGAAATCTCTCCTCCATCACTTGCTTCTTGCCAACAGGACACCTGCAGGGGTCTGACCAAAGGGGAAGCAAGGCGGCTCTCTCTCCCTGGCAGCTCTGTGACAGAACAGGAAATGAGAGAAAAAGCTACTGGAAAGAAACAAGCCATAAATAAGTAAGAACAAAAACATTTCAGAGATGTTTGCTATTTCCCTCTTTTCTCTCACTCTCCCTCCCCCTACATGCCGCATTATTATTATTTTCAGCTCTCCTAACCTGTGGGGAGATATTTTGGGTAAAATGAGACAAGTCTACATGAAATGCAAGCTTCTGATGCCGACAAGAAATCCCTTTTTTCCCCCCAGAATATTTGGCTTGACACTTCAAAGGCTTATTTCTCACATTCACAGGGATTCTTCTATAAATACATCCATCTATATGCACACAGAGACTGCAACATATCCTTGGTCACGTAGGACTTCACAGTCATTACATACACACTAAACTGTAGCCCTACAGACCTCACAGTTAACCACGGGGACCAAACCATAGACACAATCAGCCATCACGGGCTGGCTGAGGTTGGCAGGGGACTCCGGGTGCCTCTGGCCCAACCCCTGCCCAAGCAGGGCACCCAGAGCAGCTTGCACCGGACCCTGCTTTTGACTATTTGCAAGGATGAGACCCCACAACCTCTCTGGGCAAGTGCTGCCAGCCAGGGCTCCAACACCTGCACAGTGAAGACAAACATCCTAGCTTGTCTTCATGTGCTACTGAAAAATCTGAGATGCAGTCTTCACAGATACTGCTGTATGTTCCAGTACTTATCAGGGAATGGACATCAATCTCCTCCTCCATTCACTAGGGTACAGGAGTCTTCATTTGCATCTTACCTTATGAAGGCATATGACCCACAAAAGATACCTGCTTTGTCTGCTTAATTAAGCAGTCAAATGGAGGATTAAAGGAGAGTTTACAGCATATAACTGGGGCTCTTTTTGGATACAGGAGTTACTTTAAAAAACAACCATGCACTTGGACAGCTTTGCCCTCTATGCCTGAGGGCTTTGCGGATCTCTTATTTTCGCAGGAGTTATCGTTTACTGGTTCCTGGTGCCAGCCCACGCCCAAAGCATACTATTAACTCTCCCAAAACGGGTAATAGATGAAAGGAGGGCCTGCTGAAAACACTGACAAGCAACTCATCAAGAAAAGCTGTACAAAACCTCCTTCTCAAAGAACAGTAAACCATACCTATCATCACACAGAGCACATTCTATTTAGAGTACACCTATCTGGTTTTAATCACATCAGAGAAGTGTAAATTCTAGGAGCGAACCCTTTCATCTTTAGAGCCAAGAGATGTATCAAAAAAGTTAAAAACAGTATCAAAATATTTTAGTCACATTTTGAGCTTCATCACAAAGATGTTATTATAGCATCGAGGAGGTGTTGTGCAGACTTTGGGAACCCACTTTTTACGAAGTGCCACACCTATGCGTTATTATCGCACAAAGTACAATCTTCAGGACCTGAAAAAGCTGTAAGCTATCCTTCTCAAAATATACCATACAAGAATTGAGCTTAAATTTTATGTTTCGAAAAACAAATGCGTGTAAATGGATGGGATGGCACACCAAATGAATTAAGATGTTGTCTTAGGGTTTTAATTATAGCCAAATTACATTTTAAGAAACTGGAAATAATAAGTGCATTCTGGCCTTATTATAAGAGCCACCTGAGTACTTTGCAAACTCCAAACTATGGTGCTTTACAAACCCCAATGCATTTCTTCTTTTTTACTGTGGCATGCTCTTCCCACTTCACAGGACAAGTCACAAAGCCTCTGGAAAAACAGAGAGGATGGACTTCCCTCACCCACCTTTTAACCTTGATTTTATTTCTACTCTCTGCTGAGGTACAGGAATCTGTTCCCAAGTGAGTCATTGCAGGATAAAGATCTCTAACACTGATAGCTAAAGATTTTCAAGTCTCTGAAAGTACTAAAGGTGTGGACACAGTTAAGGTCACAAAGAATTGATACAAGCACAGTAATCTTTTACAGTTTGCTCTATCTTTTAACCTAAACATGAATAAACCACCAAATCCTAGTTACTACAACACTGACTTCCCTATGATGACTTCTCATGGAGAGACACTGTAAGAGAGTCAACAGAGATGACAGCATAAAACAAATTCCTCCATTCCTGCTCACTTGAGACATTTTTTCAGTGTCTACAAGGTTTCCTACTTCTTTCCTGAGAAGCGTATTCTTCCAATCCCCTTTACTCATCCAGACACATTTGTCATCTCTCAGCTCCTTGGTGATATCCACTAGCGCCTCCATCTTCATCTTCCAGCTCACCCAGACACACCTGTTAGCTTTCTTACGATGGATCTAATTTTGACAATTAATAAACACAACACTTTAACGTGTTTGTTTTAATGTTGGGAATTCCTGGGATGGCTGTATACCACTATCACAAGTGCAAAGTTCATCAGAAACTGAAACAATCCTACTTTCCGGTACAGTAATATAATTTAACGTCTCCAGCTAAATCACCACATCTTCACATTTCTAACATCAGCAATACATATTCCAGAAATTCTCCACGTGACAACAAATCCACACTTCTGACATGTCTGACTGCACTGTGTAACTGTACTGAATTCTGGTAGCTGTCTCCAACCAAAATGGTCAGAAACAGGAAAACAGCAAAAGAGCGTGCATTCTTTACAAGACCGGCAGCTACGCTACAGAGTTTAAGATGCGCTAACTTTCTGCAACACATGGTATGACGACTGTTATTGTACTGCACAGTCCTTCAAAGAGAGGCAAGGATGCAAAGCCTTTCTTGATACAACCGGCTGTCAGAACTAGAGGACAAGAGTGAGTACTGCTTGGAGAGGGAGAAAGAAAAGATCCTCCTCTCCAAGAAATGGAGACAACCTTGGATGCTAGTCAGAGGATGTGATCTGTAAAGAAGTTAGTCAGCTCAACCAGCCAAACTAAAGCCTGGGTAAGAAATAAAACCAACTGAAATAAAAAGCTGAATTAATTGTACTAGCATTCCAGCATGGATTAAACTCCACAATCTCCTTAAGACAACTATGCTGTAGATGGTTCAAACGTTCACGATAACTTGCAAAATCAACATCATGGGGAAATTCTGCATCCCCTGTACTGAGCATCTGAAAGCAGTCCAACCTCTGCACATCTCCACGGAAGATGTGCAGATGCTGACATGGTAGCAAAACAATAGTGGGGCAAAAAAAAATAAAAAGTAAGTTGTTGATGTGACAGGGGATGTTTCCCTTCTCTGCTGCACAGCAAAAATATCTGGGAAGGTCCCAGCTCCTACCGGTAGCTAAAGATCACACGTGTAATTAATACACAAGAATGAGGATGCGTCTGTGAGCTTTCCTTACTCTAAAAACATACCTGTAAGCTTTTCTGTGACACTTGCACATGTAGCCACCATTTACACGGCCAGATGCAAGCGTTCCTCTTTTCTGTACAAGGATGCAGCGTTCTCTTTCCAGTTGAACAAGCTCAAAAATGCAGTGGGTGAAAATGGAGCAGTGTGGCTTGTGCTGTTATTACTCCCTATTCCCCTACACACACCATTTACATGGCTGTAATTGCAAGTGAGGAATTTTCAACGTATACAGCGAGTGCTAATCTCTATTCTCCCCCTTCCGTAAATCGAGGATTGGTAGAACTGTAGAGGCATAGTCTCATTTTATCGTAAGTCACCAGAAAGAAAACATATTGCTAAAAATGCTTGAGATTAACAGATTTTCCTGGAGATTTTTCCCCAGTGTCTAGATGAGAGAATAAATTGCTAGGGCTTCGCTGTTAGTTTATCTTGTCATCCAGACCCTTCAACTGAGATTACGTCTGTTCTTCACTACAGACCATCTGTTTTCCTCTATAGGAAGGATGTATACACATCGGTGTTCATTAGTGTACATCAGAACTGCCCTCTTCTTGCACAGTATCTCCAATTAATTGTTGTTACTTTAAGCTCCAAGAGAGCAAAGTAGAGCCTAACATCACACAGACAGTGACAAAAAACACTTTCATCTATAATTTAGGAAAGTGGCTGCAGTTCAGCAACAGTTAAAGACTAATCTCTTATGCTTTTTGTGCATTTACATAATTGATTTGCTAGATAATGCACTCTGCTTCCTTATTTAATAAACATGTTAATGATTTCAGACAATTACTCAGAACTGCCTACAAGTGTCTGCCTAAGCAAAGCAAAAAAAAAAAAATGAAAATGAAAATACTCACCAAAAGGCACATCCTTCATATCACATTACACAAGATATTAAGTCAATATGTCACCCTGTCAACAGTCACTTGCTACCTGCTGTTCCACATTTATTCAAACTCCCATGTATTAGCTGGGGCTAAGGCACCGACTAGACACCCATGTGGGCTAAAAAGAGCTCAAGAATAAAACTGGTGTTCTGTCAAAAGTCTGCGGCTGTGTGCGTGCGGGGAGGGGAGCTGTGAGACAGAAGGAAAGGAGGAGGGAAAGAAAATAATGCAGGATAGAAAGAAAAGATTAGAGAAGACATCTCTGCCATGTAGTCTTCTTAGGGCTACAGGGGGAAAATTATGGAAAACCTAATCTTGTTCTATTTTTCCCTCCGTAGCTCGAAGAAGGCCCAAGAGACAAACGCATCGCTTCGAATCTTGTAAGCCAGCATACATTTTAGCCACTCTTGTTCAGTTTCATGGCTCTGGCTCTGCAGCCTGCTGATTGTGGGGCTAGGATTCAGCCCCACGTCCCGCTTGTCTCTGCTCTGTCAGCCCACAGTGAAAGCCTGAGTGCACGGAGTTGCCACTAGGAGAGGCAGAAGAGATGTTACTGCTGGCTACACCTGCACCGAGCAAGCTCCACAGGGAGGGTATTTTTAGTTTGAGACATCCTCAGGGCTCTCCTTTCTTGCCCTGCCATTACAAGTCACGATGAGTATTTATACAGACACAGAGGCAGTCCTGGCTGAATCAGAAAAAGAGGGAGGGAGAAGGGAGAAAACACCAGCCAGCCTAATGGCTGCTACCACGACCACAACGTAAAATCTAATTCTGCACTTAAAGACAAGTCCAGCACAAGTGGCTGCAGGTCTGATCTGTTCCTTGACATAAAACATGTTATACAGCAAAGGTCAATTTGCTTTTGGAAAACTGGCTAGCACAGTGCAACGCACACACCCATCCACAAAGCTTTTTTCATGGCCTGCACTGCAAAGAGATTCAAGAGGGTGCTGCTGCCCACCCTCCCAGCTGGAGGTTCAATTGCCACAACAGCAGCTGACAACCAAGAGAGCAGAATAAGAGAAAAATTGTCAGTGCCTTATCTGCAGTTTTTAATCATAACAGGTATTTTAAAAATAGCTATTCTCTCCTCTCCGTGTTGGCTTAGCAATTCAGGGAGGGAAAGGAGGGAATCAATAAAAGAAATATTATGCTACACCACTGTTATCTTCATCCAAGCAAGGTTAATGGAAAACTATCAGCAAGATGTTTCACCAACTTCAAGTAAAGATCAAGAACATAAGCATGGCTGTGCAATAAAATAAAAACAACACCTTACAAAGAGAAAATTACAAGCGGACTGGTCTTATCGTGGTGCAGTTAACAACTCGAGCACTGTACAGTGGCAACAGCAATACTCAATGCTTCTACGTTTGGTTACCTTTTAATAATGCACATTTTACCTGTGCGTGCCACATCAACAGCCTGGACAAAATAGCAAGGTTATAGAATTGGCGTTTTGTAAGACTGGAAATTAAAGAAGTCTGCCTCATCCCTAACAGGGAGCAGGTTCACTACCAAGCATTTTGATCATCACTTCTATACTGAAATTCCTTACACTGAAGGAAATAGGCAGAGACTTTTTTCACTCCTGACCATGGCACACAAATCCCATACTTCCACAAGATACATTAAACGGAGAGTTTAGTACTATTTTTGAAGAAACACTCACTGTTTATATTCAGAAGGTTCTACCAGTTTGACATATTTCAGGAGTCCTCCTGGGATGCTGTATTTGACATATGAAAACTTCTCTTGGACTAGCAAACTTTTCCATGCACTGGAAACATTTTACAACCCTTACTGATGGCATATGGACTGAAAGGGAAAGTTTTCACTAACTCCAGTGTCTGCAAGGTTTCCATAACAAGGCTGTAAGTCTTATTAATAAGTTCTGACCATTTTATGAGGCCAGCTGAATGGCTGGGATGGACATCACTGCTCTAAAAATAGTTGCCACAAACTGGAAAGCTCCAATCCTCTCTCCGGGTTTCCATTTGCTTTCCACTTCCAACAGACAGGTAACCAGTCAGCACCCCGGACTACTCTCCCACCCTGAGCTCACAGTCCCTCCAAGCAGCAATAGTTTGTCTCATCATCCTCCAGAGATGAGTATCTGAAAACATACCCCCCTCCCAATATTCCATCATCCCCCTGTTATCTGCTATAAGTGCAAATAAGTACCAAATAAGTACAAATCCTTCTGATTTTTACTACCAGAACAAATTAGTATTATATCTCATTGCATTTCTTAGTCCCAAGTGTAAACTGGCCAGAACCACTTGGAATTTTGTGTCCAGTTCCTCTTACTTGCAGATTTATTTACCTTTAAGAGAAGACCAGCTGTAAAAATTATTTTTTTCCCCAGATTTTGTTACTGTATATCTTCCATAGCTATCATACCCAGCAGCTCCAATAGCATTCTCTTACAGCACACTGTGGACAGGGCACTAAATATAAGATAAAATCATGGTACTTCTAAATCTTTGGTGAAGCTGGTTTCTACTTTATTTGTCACATCATGATTCAAGACTTCAAGAAGACAATGAATTTGGGACAGGCACTGAATCCAAACCTGGAATTAACTCTCTCAGTTCCGTATTTGTGTGTACACATTTAAAGCATTTGCCAAATCTAACACGTGAACTTTATATTTACCGTCTCTCCCCATGAAGGCTAGGTGTTTAAATTCAAACACAAGACAACAGGGATAAGACTGCAAATCCAGAAACACAGCCACAGTTTTAGCATGTCAGGGCTGTCAGCATAAAACTCTTAGAACTGTAAGTGACAGCTTTTGCAGGTACCTTGTCACAACAGAGGAAACTGATGAATTACTCACAGAAGTAAAGACCTCTAAGTAAGCAGATACAAACTATAATGGCTTCAAAGTTTGACTTAACTTTATTCCATGTGTATATGTACATACCTTTCTCTACATATTAAGAGGAAAAGCCAAAGAGTCAAAATTATAAAATGAAATACAACTACTAATTCTAGCTCCATGTAACACCACTACTCTACTATTTTGTCATTAAGTTTATTTGGAAATTGAGTGAGAACAGAGACCAGGACTCAACCTATCTGAAAGTCACATTTGTTAGTTTTTGCTCACCTAGACCCATTCTGCTGATCTGTCAGTTCTGCCCAGCTTTCAGCTTTTAACTGCTCTTTCTTCCTCAAGGTTCTGTATTCATTTTCCTGTTCTTGGCTGGTATTACCACCAAGAACAGATTGAGGGTATGTAAAAATGGTATCAGCTCTATTAGTGAAATATCAAAGCCAACACTGCCTTGTAGTTAAAATAAGAGACAGCAAATGAATGGTTATAAACTCCCATTAACAAATAGAGACAATCACAGATAAGTTACCTAGTGACTGATTTTTCCCCCCAACGTCACTAATGAGCAAACAACATAAAAAGCAAACCTTTTGCAGAATGGCAGGGGAAAAAAAAACACCATGGCACAGCACACCTGTTTAACTGCAAAAACATCTTGTCTGGGGTTATTTTTTCCTCTATGCTAAGAAATCTTCAATAAATGTATCCTCCCATTTTTGCAGTCTCTGTCACCAGCAGGATTGTTGCAAACACCTCCATGTCAGAAGGGAGGCAAGGGGCAACGTGAATAACCCTTATTCTGTCTTTCTCTTGGTGTTTTTGTTTGGTGTGGTTTGTTGCTGTTTTTACTATTTTTTAAGACGTGCCAGCACAGTAAGTCACTTTTGTTCTGCATGACATGCCAAAGCACTCACTTAGAAGCAAAGGTGCAATTCAGATTGCAAGGCCAAAAGCAGGTAAAACAATTTCCTCCTCCCCTCTAGGTCTATTACTTTCTCCCAACTGCTCCATTTGGGTTATACCCTCAGCTGAAATGAATCAAAATCAATGAAGCAAAGCTTATGGACACAAGTTGTTCATCTATTGTAAAATCTCCTTGCAAGCAGCATATTCATGCTACTCCTAACATCCAAGACAACCTTTCTTCTCTTGGCACACAAAAGAACACCTTCTCTTCGTCCACAAAACTCATCAAGACTGGTGAGTTTGTTCAGTGAGCTCTGCTCCAAACATGATCTGATTTCAATTACAATGACAGCGAACAATATTCTTTCTAAAAATAAGAAGCCAACACCAGAATATAAAAACAGGACCTGATCTCCTGAGATTCATGCCCACCTCCCTTCCCTGTTACCCACTGCTTCTCTCCTTTCCACTTCTCTTCTCTTTGATCCTTTCTTCCTGGTTATCTATTTAGACTACAAGCTCTTTGAGGGAAGAGCCAGTATTCTCAGGGGTTTGAAAAGCATCATTGCAAACTGAGGGCATTCTATTAAAGAGCTATTTATAAATAAGGCTCTGTTGCAGGATGAAAGTGATTTATCGGTTGTGATGCTGACATCAATTCAACATACACCTTGGACAGTGGTTCAGCTCCCTGCCCTAGGAAGAGCGCAGTATGTCAGGCACTCTCTACTCTTAAGATCTAGCAATGTTTGTAAGTCGTGATACGTGCTCATTTCATTGAAGAAAGTGAATTTTTAAATTAAAAACAGATGGAAAAAAAATCCACTTCAGTAAGTAAAAGAGCTCCAGTTGTGAAATTCAAATGTTATGTTTATTTCACATGTTAAATTATATATAAGGTGCCATGTTAAATTATACATATAGGAAGAGCTCATCTAAGTGAGGTAGTCTCTCCAGATTTCTCTACTTTTCTCTTTCCTAAAAAAAAAATAAAATCTGCCACTTCCCTCTCCTTTTTATTTTGTCAGCAGAAGGTGAGAACTGTGTTGAATTCTGATCACAGACACATGCCATAAGCCTTGAAGGGACATTTAGCTTTATCATGCCCATCTGAACGGAAGGCATTTTCTGGCATTCAGAACACCTCAGTGGTGTCTACGTTTCCCAGACACGAAGGCATCTATTTTCCCCCATGTATAAGAGTACCTTTTAAGAGCCTGCTGTATCCTTTTTCTCTTGCAATCAATACACTAGGTTTTCCAGGCAGTATCATCTGAAACGACACACCTATCACTAACAGACCAAAAATTAAGCAGAACCATAACAAGGAGGCCTGACAAAAAACAGTAACTTGCAGTCAGTTGCAGAGTTGATTTCAAGCTCATCAATACTACTGTTCCTAAAATTGGACAAATACATTTAATACAGAGAGCAACATCCACCCCATGATGGGATGACTCAAAATGGGATGGGAATCAAGTACAGTAACAGGCACTACATGTGGACACCACTCAAAAATTCATTACCAGGTCTACTGAAAGCCAGAACTGTGGCAATTATGATGTTTGGAAGCAATTTAGCCAGGGTACACACAGTACTTCTTTCAACCGCTCATTACTGCCACTACACAGAAGATTCATTACCAAGTTTCATGGCGATGAACAGTTTCACTGCTCACTTTGTTTCCTCGGCCACTACCCTCCTTCCCATTCTGACTGCACAGGTGACCTGAGGCACTACTTGAAAAGAAACAAGGTCTTTAAACTATTCTCAGAGCTTGGCAGATTTTCATTGCATTATGGATTGAGAAACTTGGTCTCTTAACTTTTTCTGCAATGTTTCTCCTTCTCTAGCACTTCCAAACAAAGAGCTATCATCTCCCGTATATGGTATGACACCTATGCCCAGGCAGGTACTCAAGGGAAGCAGGGATTCCTAAAAAACCCAAGTTACATACAGGCACCATGACAGTACAGAGAGACCAACATTTTCAAGGGAGTAAGAAGCTACAATTTGGCTAGCTTTTCAAAGGAAAATTCACAACCTTTTCTATCACATAAGAATAAATATACTGTGAGCACTGGAGATAATTTTGAAATCAGCTATGAGCTGATCCATCTGGGACACCAAACAAAGCAGCACAAAGGATAGCATAAAAGATAACTACCATCCAGATGGCAGGAAACAGACCAACACCACGAATGTTTCTTCTCTCCCCTCCCAATCTCTCAATTAGATGGCATAAGTCATCTGAAGAACAGATTCCCCAGAAGTCAGATTCATAAACCTTTTATTCCTCTTTTTCCAGCTGTTGTTAATTACTTCAACCTCCATGCATACGCCTTGTATGATCCTTTATCTGTTTGCTTCCACCAAATGGAAAGATTTAATCAGTGTTTTTTTTTTTTTTGTTCTTCATTTGCAGGGAGGGGGGGAGACTTTGAAAGGAAAGACCTTGCACAGAACCGAGGAGGATGTCTTCTTCGGGGCATATTACTGCCACTTTATTTCATTATTATTATTCACCTTTTTTCCATATTCCTATAGCAACCAAGTTCATGGGAATAAAAATGTTTTTGCATTTCCAAATGTTACTGTAAATTCTGCTTGTTTTATTTCTTTTTTTTTTTTCCTAGCAGAAAACACTTTCTGAAATGCTCTTTCTGTATGCTAATTTCACTGCAAATACCTGAACTGAATTCTGAGTAATTAGCAAATGAGGTGACCTGTGACAGAAGCTGGTCTGTCTTAATATACATACAAAAGCTCATTAGAGAGGGTGTTTTCAGATCAAGAATCTCTACTGCCTGAAAGGCTTATTAGGTGTTCAGGAATACTGGAGAATATTATTTATTTTCATTAATAAAGCATCACTTCAGTTCTGACTCATAGAAACTGCAAGAGACTATGTAATGTATCCAATCTTGAGTGAGACAACTCAGGTCATGCCTACATGATGCACGTTAATTTGCACTTCCACATTTAAAAACAAAACAAAACCAAACTTCTCTGCTAAGCCGGAATTACACTCATACCAAAACACTGCAGATAAAGGTATTCCCATGTCCTTAACACTTCTCATGGAAGGGAATATCTGTAGGCTTGCAGAACAAGTCCATTCGTGGAATAAATGTTTCATCCAGGGAATAATTTTCCTTCAGAAAAAGAAATTGACAATTTTCATTTTTGACTGCATATTTTTGCCCCCAAACCAACACATCCAAGACATTTAAGTTTCGATTTATTAAATAAGCAATCCAAGCATAGTAACTGAGCAGCCTGCTCAGTCGGGGCGCACAAGCCATTTTGAAAGAAAAAACATGTGCTAGTGTATATTTATACAGGCATATACGTTCTCACTTAGACCACAGGAAAAGACAAATGTGTTTGGAGATGTTACATAAAGTTTAGAGTTCACAGGGAATGTTTTCAATTTACAAATGAATTGTCAGCTCTTCAGAGGCAAGTCTAACGTGTAGACGCCTGTGTTTAAAATTTCCCCCAAAATTCAAAAATAACATTTTCACATTCAGCCCCATATATTAAACATGATGAAAGTTAAAAATGAGTGTTTGGAGCTGCTGAATATACAGCAGAATCAGTCTGCTCAGAAAATGTCTTCCAGGAAAAGCATACGCTCTCTTTCAGGGAACATTAAAACACTAACCATAAGAACTCAGGTCAAATAATGTTCGCTGCAATATCATTTAAGTTAACAATGAGATTGCTTCATCAAGTCCATCTAGTTAAGTTCTAGCAACTTACGCTGTTCTTCCTCATGCCTTTAGGGAAAGAATGGAACTGTTTCTAAAAGGACAGAGCACCATGTCTCAGTACACTGAAGTAAGCTGTTAAGAAAGAAATTAAACTCACCACCACGTGCCTGCTACTACCATCAGCACACAGACACGGGGACACTTCCTCGTGTGGCTGGTCTGCGGGGAGCAGAAACACCAGCTCTCCGGCCACCTCTGAGAACACTGCTGCTCTACATTCCCCAAAGCTGGTTAAAGGGCCGAAGAAATGCAGTTTCCCTGTACCATGCAGTTACGAAATTAGCGTGCCCACAGTGCACACAGCTGTTCACCTCAAAACACGGAGCGACTGGTTTCAAATGACCATCTCCTCCCACTTCTTTCAACTACACTAAAACAGATTCCGGCATCAGGCCAAGAATGTAATGCGGTATTTTGTCACTTTATTTTTTTTTTACATATATACCCAAGTTTACTGAAGAAAAAGGTTTCCAAGATGATTTCTTAAAAAGATTAATTGCTTCTTGAGCTTCGGGTTGACATAGGCGATGAGGCAGTGCATACTGTAAAACACGCCTCCTAGAAGACCGACAGGCTTCAAATGATTTATCACTAAGGTATACAATGCAGAACTGTTCCAGGATTGCACGAGAAAAGCCTCTACAAAGCAGAAAAACCTCGTCAAGCCAAACACTGACACACACCCTGCTGTTACTGTGCAGCTCCAGAGCATTTGTTAAGAACTGCCCTAACATTCCTAACTCTTACCTTGCACGAGACTCCAGATATCCACGCTGACCTCTGCTTTAGTGCTATAGCACATTGCAATCATTTGCATTTCCTTCTCAATCTCTGTTATCAGGGAATGTTTGAAGGAAAAAAAAAATCACAGAAAATTTGATATCTTGTATCTTTTAACAGAAAGAGAAAAGCTTGAATGGTAAGCAAGGAGCCTTTCTTCCTCCTTCCCTCAACACACGCTCTTTATCTCTCGCTCCCCCTTCACCGCTGCCTCCTTTCCTTGTTTTTTGGCAATTAGAACATGAACCTGCAAAACACTGGTCAGCAAGTACTCTCAGAAGAGACTTTTACCCCGTGTAAGCTGTTCCTTTAGTCATCCCCTCCACACAGTTGGAAACTGGTAAGTTGAAAAGAGGTCATCACAGTCTGTATTCCAGAAAGACAAAAAGCCTTCACAGAAAATAACTATAATGTCCGAGTGTCCCTGTTGTCAGACAGGACCAGCATGCACCACCAGCAGAACGCATTACACTCGCACAGCAGAAAGGCCAGGGCTCCAGCAACCAGCAATGGATGTCCTGACATGCATGGTGGACACAAGCGCCTAACTACAACATTTTTCATTCTAAGTAATAAATAGAGGGCACAAAGAGTTACAGAACGGACTTCTAAAGATGCACTGGGCACAAACTGGAACACAGGGGGTTCTGTCCAGACATCAGCAAACACTTCTCCACTGTGCAGTGGCCAGAGCCCTGGCAGCGCTTGCCCAGAGAGGTTGTGGGGTCTCATCCTTGCAAATAGTCAAAAGCAGGGTCCGGTGCAAGCTGCTCTGGGTGCCCTGCTTGGACAGGGGTTGGGCCAGAGGCACCCGGAGTCCCCTGCCAACCTCAGCCAGCCCGTGATGCTGTGATTCTGTCTTAACATCTCTTTGCCTATATAGATGGCTTCAAGGTAGTAAAGCAGACAAATTGGCCCAAATCCTCAACACACAAAAGCACTGTAAAAATTTACCTGCAAAACAGAAAAAGCAGTTCTTCAAGTGCTAAATACCAGGTTCTTAACAAGTTAAGCACAAAAATACCCTTTGCAAAACTACTGCTGGCTCAAATTGGACAAAGAGGCCTTAAAAACAAACCACAACGAAACCACAAAGCTGAACACTACTCCATACTATTTAAAAAGCTAGGAAACTTGATGAATACAAATCCTCATTTTTAGACTGAATGTGCCAGAATTGGAAACAGGTGAATAAATTCCAGTTGCATTTCAAATGATAGCACAAATGAGCAAGTTAAAAAAAATCAGCAACTGACATCAGTCAGTGGCCAAAACCATTTTCAGCTGTGTGGCATGTATCACCAGTGTTCATACATCACCGTGTATCACCAGACACCAGCGTTGTCCTACAGCTTTCCTAGTATCACACATTTCTGCCTGGAATTGCATGAAGTATCTCTCTTAATGCAGGGCTTTTCACAGAGGCAGAAAATGGCTGCATCTTAGGATCTCTGAGACCTTGTGCAGCTAGGCATTGTGCCCTGCAACCAACTGGGGTCTTTAGAAATAAAAGGGGGGGGGGGGGGGGGGGGAACAAGTTCCCTACTGTATTCTGGGTCTCCTCAAGACAACGGGAACGCTGCAGTGAGGTATTTAGATACAAAGCTGTCCAAAAGAAGCATGAACACATTAGTGTATCATCACAAACTGCAAATTAGGATTTTAAGCCTTACACGAGAGACCACTTAGGCTCTACAGGATCTTACATGAACAATGCATACTGCAGACGTTTGATTGTTGTTCCCAGCCAACAAAAAGAAGGAAGGATAGGCACAAAAATCTGTAAATAGAAGCACCCGAACTTAGTCCAAGGCTCTGACAGTGCAAGTGAATATTGAGCACCTGGGACATATTTCTACCAAGTACCCACACATTTTAACCAATACATGTATCGGAGGATGGCAAAAAACAAACAAACAAACAAAAACTACAGCAACTAATATACCAGGCAAGTATTTTGTTACTCCCTCTCGGTAATAGCAGCTTCGCGTGCTCTTTCGGAGTATCAGGAAAACAAACAAAGGCACGTCCTGAATGCATAACCTGCAAACTTCTGCATCCTAGAAGGACCTACACTGAGATGCTTTCTGCAACTCCTGGCTGGCCTGGTGGCCAGCGTTCACGAGCAGTGACAAACGCACACAGAGCACAGGAGCACGGCCAAAGTGTAATTCCCCTCTTCCCAACGTTCTTTCTCAGCCTCCAGCCAGACTATATTCCCATTACCATTTTTTAGACAAGGAAGTGGCGTTAGACTTGCCCCTTGTTTTTGATTCAGTTTTTATTCATTACTAGGAGGTTTATTATGAACACTTGAAAAGTATTTTAAGATTAAATCACTAGGCAGATTTTACGTGCAGACTTTATATTGTTTATATGAATATTATACACTACTGAGTTTGAGTGTTTTTTGTTTTGTTTTGTTTTTCATCTTTCTTAATGTTACGATAACTAATTAATATCTACAATTACATGCCTTTGTTGTCCTGAATAACAGCCTGGTAGATGCCCCACTGTGGTTAGCCTGTTTTCCACAACGGCCATGGTTTTCCTTTTGCATAGATTCCCCTCTGAAATTCCTCTGTTATATCGGCTAGGCTGTAATGACAACTGTCCAGAGAATTTGTTTGCAGACATGCATCATAAAACCTCCATCAGCACCACGATAATGTATCAAAAGATTATTCCAGTAATAGATTTATATGAAGCACTTCCAGAAATAGAAAAGGAGTTGTAAATCCTTGTTTAAATAACTTGTTTAAGAAAACATGAAAAAGCTGGACTGTATCAACATTTACACAACTAGGTGCCCCAAAAAACCCCAGAGGCAGATCTGTGCTGCAGCTATCAAGCACCACCAGATAAATTACACTTTCTGTATTTGTATGTCCATGTAGAACATTACACGGAAATCACAGGGATGGAAAGGCTGTCTGGATTATAAAAAATGGGGAAATTTCCAGTGCTCGTAGCTGCCAATGGAAAAGGCAAAGGCAATACTGGAACTTTTTGGCAAATACAGAAAATACGCTTTCAAGAGATCTCATTGAATGCATCAGAACCATCGCACATCCTGACCTCTAACTTCAAATATACAAGTTATATCCAACTAATAAAGAATTCATAGTTACCAATGCATTATGTATTTTACCTACGAAGTGTATGGAACGAACCCAACACAAGAGAGATGATCCCTGCGGTAGAGGCTATGTAAAAACCTACCATCTTGGTTTATGACAACGCTACTCGTCTTCACGCACAACTTGTTTAGACAGTACAGATAGCATTGTGTATTTATACCGTCATCAAAACCAACAGGAGCAAGAACTACTTCATTTTTGATGAATGAACCTTACAATGAAGCAAAAGCTGAGAGGGATTCTTACAGCTAATAGATGTGCAGGAATCAAAGTCAACACTGCTATTTCATTAGGGAGTGAACAATCAAAAATATGAGCTGGATATGAAATGGCATTCACCCTCCAAACATTGTAAGTCACCATAAGTTTAAATTGCAAATAAGCTCAATATTGAACAACACTAAAGCCTCCCAAAAGCAGTCAAATAAATCATGTTTGAACAAGGAAGCTCTCAAACAGGCATACTTGGGGGAGAATATGCTCTAAATTATTATTTTTCCTACCTTCCAAAATAAAATGACAGTAACGACAAAACCAACAGGATATTTTAGAATATTCCCTGTATGCCAAGTTGGAGCACTCAGTAGTAATTCAATCTTCTCCACTGCACCTTCTGACTCAGTGAAACATCCTCCTCCTTAACTCTTGTATTTCTTTTCAACTACTGTGTGTAAAAAAGGATTCACCACGCTACCAGAGACAAACCAAATCACGTTTCCCTGTTCATCTAAGTGCATTTACTAGCAAAGGGGTCTGAACCTGTGGAAGGCATTCCTCAGCAACACACACTGCCTGATCAGCCCACGTCTCCTCCTGCACACAAAGGACACGGGGGGCTGCTGCTGCCCATAGTGGGAGGGAAAGGTCGGCGGTGAGACCCTGTGTGCTATCGTGCAGCGATCAGGGCTTTAGCCAGGTTTTTGATTTGGCATAAACCAACTGTTTTTGTGTAGAGACTACATTTTTAGAGTCTTCCACAGATTGTAAAGTGCTCCCATTTCTGACTCCTAACCACAAACAAGTGTTACATTATCATCTCTCAACAGTCCCATTTAAGAAATCAGCTGTAGAAATACGCCAGACTCCTGATTGCATAATCAGTCTCTGAGAATTACAGTAATAGATAGCACTGTGTTTCCTACACATCCAGGCATCCAACTATGTGGGGAAATTTGGGTTTCCTGATTTTGTGGAATAAAGCCGAGTATATCAAAGGACATCTGAAGCTGCAATCATGGTATACCTTCCCTAAAAAGAACTCATGCAAATATTTGGAAAATGACAAAAACCCCAAGCAAGCAGACACCAACATCCTTGTTTCCAACTAAAAGTACAACTTCTAAAGGAAAACAGGAATAATTACATCAAAATATGGTTATAGGGGCAATACAATAATCTTGTAATAAACCATCTCAACAGCGGTGGGCAGGACACAATAATTCATTATCCTGAGACAAACCCCTCCCATTAGAAGCAATCTCTCTCTGAAAAACTCTGATCCAACAACAGCCTTGCTTTCAGCAGTACCTGTGCCTTACCAAACCCTGGTTTCTCATTGCTGTGATCTACAAGCTTCCTCAGGTGCTGCTCAAATGCCCAGCTCATTTTGTCACCCACAGCTCCTTTGATGCTCTTTCCTAATCCTCTAGCACAATCACCCAAGACAGCTCTCCTACCCAGCTGATCACTGACAGCCTTCTCCTGCCCTCCTCTGCTAGGCGGTGATTTGCAACACAGCAGTAATTTAATAATCCAGCATTGGCTTTCCTCCAACTGCACTGCCGTGAATTGCACCTTTAAAAAAACCTTCTTGTTATTATTTTAAAAATAAATTCTTCAAGCTAAGATAATCAATTTGCTTTTTGCCTACAAATCCTGGGTTAGATTACAAAGAATCTCTAGTGGAAAAGACAGCCTCAGCCTAACAGCCTCAGCGGTGAAGGCAACCGCTGTTCAGTGGAAAAATGCAACCCGCTTATTAAAAAAAATCATCCAGGGTGTTGGGGGGGGGGGATGTCGAGAAAACAGCAAATCCCAGGAAAAACGGAGGCTCAGGTCTCACAGATCTTACGCTCATGCATTACCTCTGACTTCAAAATTAAGGAGCTGAAAACAACTCCACGCCAAAGCTGGAGAGACTTTTTTGCTCAGCCGTGTTCTTATTCTTGACACCCAGACAAAAGTTGAAGGAGATGGCAGCAGTTGAAAGCTTTTTCTGTAACGAAGGAACTGAAGTTACCAGTTATAATTCCAGCCAACCTTCCCCTTTTTAATGCTGGGGGGAAGAGACAACAACTATATTTTCTGAGACCATGAGGCTGCCAACTGGCTGTTCTGCTGGAAAGGACTGAAGTGAAATGTCAAGGAGAACGGCTGGAAGAGCAGGACGAAGAAAAGCCTATAGCAGAGAGTTAGGGACTCATACTTTCTTCTGACGGTACACCATGGATTTTAATGCTTCTCCAGGCCCCGTGGAGCTGGGACTGCTCTTCAGTAATTTAATATTGACACTTGTAAGTTTACTTGGCAATGAGACCAGCAAATTCTTCTCTCCGGTCTCACTGGTCTAATTCCAAAGCGACTACAGGGGAGTCAGCAGCACTACTTCAGATGCCTATCACTGAAAAAGGGTCAGCCTCGCTTCACATCTTTTACCATCTCTTCAATAAAGAGCACAGAGAACTTGGAAAAGCACCAACTCCATGTATACATTTGTCAAGATGTTCTTCAGAGGAACGACATTACTATGGTCAAACAGAAGCACTCCTTCCTTTTCTAACACCTGATGCATATTGATTGCTGAAGCTCCATCACCATGACTGCTAAAGCTCTGTAAGCAACGGGGTGCACCAGGAACTCAGAAAAACACATCAGAAGCTTTTCCTTGACTGTTAGCCCATCACACATACACACAAAGTTATGAAAGCCGTTGCCTTCAAAAGCACACAGGCTTTTGGGTGCTCTCAGTATTGCCACCCGTCACCTCTAATGCAACATTTGCCACCTCCTCCAGCATCATTTTACCTGCACAACAAGTTCTGCCAGAGAATCCACCTTTTAAAGTAATATCCATAGCCATAAAATTAATCATAACAAACGAGTAGTGTCTTACATTGACAGTAAACTGGGTGGTATGATGAAGAAGAGACGCTTATTTACTTAATAGATTGTGGGATATTAAAATCAATGCTTGGATATATCCTACTACGATCCTACTGAGCTGTTCTCCTAAGCCTGAAGCCCTTCCTTCCTACAACACTGGCAAATAACTTAGCCTAAGAAATTATTACAAATTATAAGGAAGCACATTCATAACATTGAGAAAAATGGTGGTAAGGGATTAGATACTTACTTCCCAGGTGAGAAAACACAACAAGGCTTGCTGTCTGCAATCTGCTTTCTTTACACACAATCATGTTACTGGTTTTCATGAAGTCTTCCTTGAGAGAAATTCTCTGCCCACCTCAGTCATACTCCTTGTACTGAGCCCCTTCAGAACGAAGCAGGTCTGAGAAGCAGCATCCAGAAAGAGCTGCAGCTGCCTGAGCAGGACCTAAGGCATGCAGAGAGTGCCTCACAGCTGTCAGACATAACACTCCGTATGATTATTGGTTCATCAATAAACACCTATACCATGACATCAGGGATCACCAGGGCCACTGGGGTCTGTTTCCTTTCCTTGAACAGAAACCCATCAGTGGAACAGGTCTTGGAGCTACAGTGTGCAAGTAAATAGCTGTGTTGCTTTTAAAGGGAGAAAGAAGGACATGAGTAGATGGCAGCACAATGTTTTTATATAACACAACCCAGGTTATACTACAGAATTTTGCTGCCACAGTTATGTCACTAGTGAGAAAGAAAAAAAGCAAAACAAAACAAAATACGCCCACAAGTGGCATCACAATGCCAGCAAAGCCTCCCGTGGACATCTAACTTTTCAGCAGGACTGCCATTTGATCAGTACAGTATCCATCATTTTATCAGATGATTTTGTAACAGTCTAAGGCCTTCTCCTGATTTTGTTTCATTTCAAGTGAGGAGCTACGCTACCAGAGCATCCTCCTTTTTGCAAGTATTACATGCACCTTCCCTTCAGGCCTGCTTTGCGAAGGGTGCAGCTTTGCAACATGAACTACCTCTTCGGTGCAGGCTTCTCCCTCCTCCTACTGCTGCCATGGCACCAAAACGAGACACTAGAGCCCCTCCCAGCTCACTGCCTCGGAGGCTATGGAAAGGAGATCCCACCAAGAGTATCTACAGCCTGCTAATCTGCTGTCTTTGAAATGCCGAGACACTTTGTCCAATTACAACTGTGGAGAAATATTCATCCTGTCCCTGACTAAGATGAAGCACTTCTTTCAAAAGCTACCGTGGCACGGCGCCAGCACTAGGGAGTCCAAGTGTTCTGTGCAGAGCCAAGAGTTATTAATTAGTTTTATTAGTGGCAGGTCCTTAATGTGAAGTGACAGGGAAAGAGAGAATATCCCATCACTACTGAAATATAAATTGTCCAGATTTCAGTTTTGTTGTTGCACAACACATACAGGCGACCAGCCAGGGAAGAGTGAGGAAGAGCGAACCGAGCCAAATGCCTGTATTCAGTGTTCCTGTATATTAAAGGCGTACTGAAAAGACTGTTACCTCAGGTGGCTCTCTGGGGAACTGCTCATGAATTTTAATTACGAGGGAGGGAGAATTTTGAAAAACAATGCTGCTTGCGTGTTAGCATTAAGCATTGCCTAAACTACAACAGTTACTTGCCCATGAAAAAAGAAACATGCAAGATGAGGGACAAAGCCTACTTACATTTCTCACTTCAGCAGGACAGCTAGTATGAGTAAAAAATGATTTGGACTCAACAGTAGATTCAACATCCAGCTTAAAAAATGTTATGAGCACAAACAATATTTATTCTTGTACAGAATAATTCAGGCATGTAGGTAATCAGGTCACACACCCCAGAAGACAGGTTTGGAAACAACAGTCCCATCTCAAATATATCAAAAGACTGTTACTGAACACGTTAGAAATGAGTCTCAACCATGGTTGTGCCAGTGAGGCCTTGCTAGTCCTGCAGCTTGTTCCCCATGGCCACTGCACCTGCTCAAACTGCAAAGCCGCCCCGGCTGGGACTGCTGCCGAATGCAACAGCACTCGGAAGCTGAATACCAGCGTGTTTGTATAGGCTGATGTGTTAACGTACGACTAGCTGGCCTGTTACAGGGTTTTAGAAATATCTAGTTACAACCAACTTGAACACTAGACTAGATGCACTGGATTAGAGAACAGAAAGAAACAGTGTCTGTGTTAGAAGAGCTAAGAATATTGAACAAATACACACTAGTTTCACTGCCATTTCTCATCTGCACCAGAGTAGTACTGAAGTCTGAGCAGCTATAAAGATCACTTTAGGCTTCACAGGAACACCCAGATACAGAATACTTGCAAGAAACGTCAGATACAGATGGAAAGTGCAACACAAGAATGGAGGTGAAGTCATAACACAACTTGTTTTAGAGCACAGAATTTACACATTGCTCTGCTCTTCTATCCTGTACTGTAAATTATATGACATAAAACATTGATTGCTTCCAGCATCCAGTCCAGTCCCTCCTCCACATTACAATACAGTGAATAGGAAGTACAAATAAAAACCTGCAGGCCAGACCTCCAGCTAAACAAGCTGTCAATGTTATTGCTTAAAGCTGTTGGTGAGAAGAGAGGGTAGTCACAGAACTTCTCTAGCAGTTCCCTCTTCCCTCGCCAAGAGAAGCCAAAAAATCCTTGGAAGAGAGAACAGGGATATACAAAAACAGTCTATACACCAAAAAGGGATTTTTTCACTTGGAAAGAAAAAGTAAGGTGGTGGCAATGAAGAAGCAGGAAAAAAAAAAGAAAAAAAAAAAAAGAAAAAAAAAAAGGAAAAGCAAATTAGGATAAATAACCAGTCATCCAAACTAACTCATTATGGCTCCTTTGCCATGAAGCCCTCCAATGAGTGCCCTGCTCTGCAGCAAACACCACAGATCTGAGCAATCGGAGTTATCTCTGAGTAACAGTGTACCTGCAAGAAAAGGCCTGGAAAAACATTAATCTGATAGAAAGCTTTAAAGCAGCTGCATTAAACAAAGCCAGCCAAGGCTACTCTTGCAAGTTCTGAAGTAAATAATTTCCCAGTGGAAAAGGAGCCCCATGGACTAAACTAATAAAGAGAACTGTATGATCTAATGGTAATATTTTTAATTAAGTTAGCTTTATCAGATTGGCAGGAATGAAGTGATACCCTAAAGAAAACGAACCCTCAAATAGCAAAAAAAGAAAAACGGGGGTGGGGTATATTTGCATTCAGACACCCATAAAATTCCAGGAAAACTTCAGAACACCAGTGACAAAGCTTGTCATATTAAAATCTCTTACGAATGCTGCTGCAGCCGAAAGACACACTGCTTTACATTGTGTCTTTTTATAAGCATGAGGGAAACAGTCACCTTGTTTAAAGAAAAAGGAGTAAAAGTCATCACTAGCAGCAAAAAGCAAACAAAACCTAACCAACCAGCCAAACCAAAACCCAAAAACCTTTCAATGCTTTGCCTGCCTGAGATATTAGCAAAAAAACACAGCAAATTCATTACACTGCTCTCAAGTCTGATTTTCTGGCACACAGATTATTACTACTAGCAAACAAAAAGAGTTTAAGGGGAAAGAAAGGGTTTCAAAAAGCCAAACACAAGCTAGCTATCAAAGGCACTAACCTTCGCCACCCTGCAGACCTCCATCATGTACTTCAGCTACATGCTACTGCTGCTCAAGAGATGATGCCACAGATGGGAGTTGATGACCTAAAGATGCACACCCCTGAGCATAGCGCTATCTTCATTGTGAAGTCATCAGCTGCTTTTAATGCTCAGAGAACAAGACTAGGCCCTTCTTCTAAAAGTCCCCTTGTTCTGAATGCAGAAATGGATAGACACTCGTTACTAGTGTTTTAATGCTTATTTTTTGCTTCAAAAACCATGACTGCTCTACCTCTGAGTTAATTTTTACAAGGAATGAATTACATTAGCACATCCACCTTTGGTTTTTAAGGACTCAGAAGTTACTACACCAAGGTGAAGCTAGGGAACGCTAAGTTACTTACCGAAACCAAACAGGTTTTTTTTAGTATGTTCAAAAGAGACAATCACATTCTCCCTTGTCATTACTTTTCCACTGTCACACACACTTGAATCTTCTCATCCTGAAAAGTAGTAGCCAAAATGGCTGCTCATACAACAGTGTCCAAGAAATGGAGCACAAATTAAGGAACGTGGTAGAGCTGAATAGGAAGAAAAAAAATCAAGTTTTTTATCTCCCAGTTCTAATTGGGATGAACAGTACGTGTTCATTCAAAAGAGAAAATAAGCCCATTAGCTCCCAAATAAAAAGCAAATAGCAGCAAACATTCACAAACGGAGCTCAGTCTGTACAAAATACAGAATACGAAACAGAATTTAAAGCATTATGCTGGGGTTTTCAAATCATCCTGTAGCAGAAGAAAGAGCCTCATTTCAGAATACTGAAATATCATCTAACCACAGCTCCTTATTAACTCCTGTAAGTTTTGCTTGCAGCAGAAAAACAGATCATTTGCTCTTGGACACCTATTAAAACACTTATGTCCTACGCTGCACATGTATATCGTTATTGATTTAGCTTAAGGAAGTGATTTTTTATATTTTACTGCGTTCTTGTCCAAGAAGTAGAAGCTCTAAATTTAAAGACAGATCTGTGTAAGATTAAAAGTAATGTATCCATGCAAATGATTTCAGTGTACTCTTGCCAGGGCCAGTGTATAGCTCTTTAACTAATCACCCTAACAGTTCTGTGCATAAAAATTAGTAGGAAGACTAGAGCTCAGAAAACCAAATAAATTATATGACTAAGAATAACATGTAAATTGTATTTACAGACAGTGAGATATATTGTTCTGGGCATGCGTTTCAGTCCTGGGTTGTAGGGTGTTTTTTTATTATTATTATTGATTTGCTATTTCTGACTATATGTAACATTCAACAGCGTTTCTAAACACAGTACAATGAGTTTGAAGAGCCTGAGTATTAACATGTCAACCTCCTCCACTGGCACATCCAGCAAGGTTTATGGTAACCTCCATTCTTTGCACAATTTGGTTTTAAGCTCCTCCTTCTAGATTCTGCTAAGGCTTCTCACCTCAATGCCCCCAGCCCAACCCCTAGCAATGACAGCGCAGTTTCATGAGCTGTCACCTCTGGTACTGCTGCCGCAGCTCTGCACCGAGCCTCTCAGGCTGCTGTGCTCGGGTCTCTGCTGCACACTGCAGCCTCCCCCCACAAAGCTGGCCCCACAGTGTGCTGTGCAGCCCAGCACGAGAGGTTTTCGTGGACCTTTGCCAGGTTCCACTGCACACCACAGGCATTTTGCCAGAGAAAAGACACAGCCCCCTCCAAGGATCAGAGGCATAAACTCTCAACCTTCAGGCTCTTCGTATGGCATGGATGGTCTTTACTTTTATTTACTGAGTGCCAAGCAAGATGCTTTCAGAGCACAAACACAAACAATTGCTGCTTCAGAATTCTCCCCAAAATGACATGGCTGAGAAAGAAGCTCACGGACTCAGCAAGAATGCTGAGGAAGTTTCAAGGAAATACACAACCTGGGACACAAGCTGTCTCCCAACTTCAAGCTCTTGCCAGAACCCAAGTCTTGAACATGCTCCTCCTCACTGCCTTTCCTCACCTCCAGGGACAGTTCCTCTTTTGAATAAATACATGAGAAGTTGGAGAAGCGTCTCTAATATTTAACAAAGCTCTGCAAACATTCCCATGGGGAACTGAATGCCTGCACTCAGAAAGGGAACTCAACAGTGCACTCAGGCACAGAATGGTTTAGGTTGGAAGGGACCTTGAACATCTTCTAGTTCCAACTCCCTTACCATGGCATGCTCTAAGCAGGGATCAAAAGCTGAGCCCTGCTATGTTAATGATAGGATACATGATAGATGATATGACCACTGTGGACTTGTGAGCATGCAGAGGTAATTGCTTTACATTACCACAATGATTCTCCTCTGAGTACTGCTGGAAAGAGCTGCTGCAGAACTGGGCTGCGAGCAGTTTCAGAAAAGAACATAAAAGCTGAGGCGCAGTTTAATCATTGTTGTGCCTTGTAACATTTCAGGCTCAATACTACAATCTAAATGCATACAGAGGTGCATGCACGTTACTTATAAACACAGCCATCTTCACACCTACCTTCAGAATTTACAAAGTTGTGCAACAAACAACATTCCCTGTCAATATACTGGTTAAAATACTAAATAAGCTGTCAGATGGCACAACACCCAAGTCAACAGAATACGTTCAGCAATGTAGAGAGGCAAATTAAAAAGCTCTTTATCCTATTGCCCATGTAACATACGAAAAACAGACAGCTTTTTCATGGCCTGCTTTATCACTGTGTTTGGATTAGTGCAATGTGAAACGCAGCAACTGCTGTTATGTAACTAAACCCTGAGTATACAGTTGTCATTCTGGGTAAATTTAACTCTGCAGGTTTAGGACAGAGGTCTATTGCCAGCCAGACCATGTGAAATAATAGAAATTTAAAGACATCGGGCCCTTTCTGGTTTCCTTCACGCACAGAAATAATTAGACAGGTCACTTGCACATCAAGACTACAGTCTGCTTGTTACAGAAACCTGGGGGTAACAACCACTGTAATAGCAAGCTTGAGAACAACAAATCCTGAGGAAGGCACGGCTGCTCAGCTACGAAGCTGGCTATGTTCTCCCCCACACGCATTCAGATGGCAGGCACCAGCAACACAGACACTTTCACAGTTTAATGCAGTGAGAAGCCAAAGCGTGTGAGCTTGTACCGTGACGAAATCATAACAGGGAACCTTATAATGAGAATAAAGTGTATTATTAGCGCTGTTATGAAACTGTTTTAGCACTTGCAATTAGTGCTTCCCTATGACTATCAGTTAACATTAATCTGTGAATCTGTTTCCCTTCTTTCATCATTTATCAACAGGCAAGTCACTGAGTTACCTTTAACTGAAAGTGGTGAATTAGCACCAGTGCTGGAACAGTGTCAGGTAACAGTAACACAGCTCCAACAACTCATGTCTGAAAATAAACAAGAAGAGGAGTAGCAAGAAATACATGAAAAATCTCAGTATTTAGTTTATTTCTGAAAAAGCCTCCCTAAGCTTGATGTTCGTCTCATTTTAGGGTCTTTACGTACACCCTTCTAATGATTTTGAAATGCCAAAAGTTTGATGTTTTTTGTTTTTTTTTTTTTTTTTGCATTTCACACAATTCAAGAGCTTGGTTCAGGTGAAGAGATTTTTCTAGCATCACACATTCATCCCCTGTTCTACAGGCAGGGCTGTGCCACTTGCTGACCAGGCCAGAACCTGGAGATCCGTCTTCTGTCTTGAAAATCCCTTCAGATTTCACTGGGAAAGGCCTGCACTTACTGGAGCATAAAAATTGACTTCTGTCATTGCTGCAAACAGTTTCCACTTTAGTTCTAACAGAAACATGTCTTCAAACTTAAATGAACGAGGACATTGCAGAGGGAGAGATGATCGTATCACACACTGACTTCCACATATTGCCTCATGACTGTAACTTATCATCCAATTCACAGGGTAGGGACAGAATGTGCCAACACTTTTTTTTAGATTAATCCATTCCAAAGGTAAAGCACTTAAAGTAGATACACTTAAACAATGCGAGCTAAAATCTGACTGTGACCTCACCAAAGCATATACTGAAGCTACACCTACAGATGTTTTAATATACTTAAAAGACAAGCACATCAGAACATCTCTTAAAACTCAAAACCATTCCATGTTCATAAACAAGGTACAATAGACTGCTAATAGGATGAAAACTGAAAAACGAGGGTATCAAAGAAAAAACAATTTTTTCATGAAATTCAACTAAAAGCATATGCTGATACAATTACCAACAGACATATACCATTTGGGTTATGAAAATTACACATTTGCCTTCTTCCAACCACAAATCTTGTCGGGGCTGAAAAGCAGGGTTTACAAAACTTACCGGGGATTTATTTCTTGCCATTCTGCAGCCCAGCCAAGCAAGGAGTTCTGAGTGCTATGCTGGGCAGCCACGATCCAAGCGTATTGAACTGCACATGCCCACATCACCTATACGGTGCATGGACAGCCAAGTCCAACCCTTTCCATGCCAGTAGATTTACTCACTTATGCATTGCAAAACAAATGCAATTTCTTCTTTCTCTTTTTAAGGAAAGTCCAGATATAAACGTGAAAGCCCAAGCATAACAATCAGGTAGACTGCGGAGCAGCAGCTAACAATCTGGGCCCTACAGCATTGTAGATCTTCAAATCTCTTCCCTAGAGATAAAAGCAGCAGGCCAAAGTGCTTCTCAGCAGTTAGTGGATTGCGCAGCCTTGGTCAAACCCATCCTACAGGTTCAGAACTCGTCTGACAGAGACATGGCTACACAGTACTGCAGAGTGCTTAAAAAAATGCAAAGGTTAAGGCTGGCAGTTAGTGACAATGATCTATTTTCACTTTCACCACTGCTCCCCTTCAAAAGCATACAGCTACAAAGCAGATGTGAATCTTCAGCAGTAACAACAGAGGAAAGCTCAGAACTTGGTTTGACCACGTACTCCCCAGTTCCTCCAACCCCTTAGTTCCGCTCACATGAAGATATGTCTGAACATCTACTGCCAAACACCTGCCAGAATGGCATACTTGGGCTAGCAGAATCTTCCCCTTCCAGCACTACTTGCAGCAGCTGTCAGATAGGTCCCTGGCTTCAAGTACCTATCACCCAGCTGCAGTATTAATTCACAACTTTTCCATTAACAAGTCAACCAAAAAGTTATCTTTCAACACGAAGAGAAAAAAAATAAGCCCTAATAGTTAGCTGCAAGCCTCTGAATGTAAGCTTGCCATCAGAAGCCGTGCCCACCCGCCTGATTGTATCGCACCAGACACTCCCCACACAGTCGAGGACTGCTGATGACACCCACAGGCCACAGCCCTCCGCCCAATTACTCCTGGCTTCATCATTCCCTTCTCCCTGTAGGCTTGCAGACAGTTCTGTATCTTGTTTCCTAATAGACATAACAAGGCCTTTGATGTTCTCATCACTTCTCTTTAACTTTCATTCTAGTCAGCATTTTCATTCACACTGAAATTAGAGCTTAATGCTCCTGGTTTAAAGAGACTTTCAAATAAGTTCATGAAAATGTATCGAGTGACATACGTATGTTTTTAAAATGCAAAAGCCCTACAGAACTCATTGGACTGGGCTTTGTTTGGGGAAACAAAGCTTTTTCACTCGAGTCCACAACATACATTTCTGAATCAAGCTGAAATGCCAGACAAAGAATAGCACTGAAAACTTCCATCCTAACGAGGGAGGTGGAAATCTGAAATACATGCCTCCTTGCTGTTGGACTCTTCCATTTATTTGATATGAGCTTGCTTGATATGATTCAGTATGAGCTTGGTATTGTACACTTCTCCGTGAGTTACCCAGTGAAGACAGGAGTACTGTGTCATCACTGGAGGGGCAATGGGAGCAGTCGCTCAGGAAGCCGGCAGCAAAGCTGACAAGAAGGATGTGCCCAGAGCAGAAGGCTGAGTTTCTGATTCCTGGGTTCACACAAGTAGTAACATAGAAATTCCATAGTTAGGACTTGAAAATTTCATGTGTCTGATACATCTGAAGAATTAAATTAAAGCACTTCAATGAGCCAACCGATGGAAGCTGCCATAGTCTACTAACATATTTATAAAACACTTCTTGGGACAGGATTGGAACAACACGCTAATGGAGGCCCCTGTCTTTGCATTAGATACTCTGAGAATCAAACAGCTCTCTCACAAGGGACTTTCTGCCCACTTCATCAAAGTTTAAATAACACAAGTTTGTTAACATTTCTAATCATCTTAGACA
The DNA here is from genome assembly GCF_011077185.1 of Oxyura jamaicensis. Classification (NCBI taxonomy): domain Eukaryota; kingdom Metazoa; phylum Chordata; class Aves; order Anseriformes; family Anatidae; genus Oxyura; species Oxyura jamaicensis. The sequence goes on from NC_048902.1 coordinate 6,663,146, forward strand.
AAGGAAAATAGGAGTCTTCCATGAGGCCTTATTTGAAGGCATAACCAAAAGCTTCCCAGAAGCTGCATGATGTCACATAGCAGTTAATGTACTTTTTCATCAGGTGGATGCTGCTTCCTGCCTTGCCCCACTCCTCTTTGTGAACAGGGAAATTTCAAGGGGAAAGAGGAAGAACATTTTTTTTTTTTTTTTGCCCTTTTCTCAGTTAAAATGCAGTGAAGTTTTTAACTGGCTTCCTTTTGAGCCCTGTGCATTTCAAAACACAGCAGGTACCCAAATATCACAACTTCCTCCACAATAAGCCCCAGCTTTGTTTTTCGGTTGGTTTGTTTGTTTTCCCCCTTCAGTGTTATCTGTTCTTATTTCACAGTTATGAGGTTCTTAAGTGTCAACAAATCCTTTTCAGGTTAGCAGCAGACGAGGGGCTTCTGCTTCACACATGAGAATACTTTGTCCACTCTTTCACCAGTTTCCTAATTTACCTTGGGCAAATGCTGGTGTAGAGAAGACACCATCCAAGTGGCAGCATAACATTAGCGGGGCCTCATTACTCCACGAAGCCCACTAGACCTCCTAATTCATGAGGAAATGGAAGTTGCAGTGACTTAACAGATGGGTAAGAGAAACATGGGGTCTCACCTGCTCAGTGAGGTCCCCCCCAGGAAGAGCTACTTTACTTCTTATTGGAGGGGGTCAAGAGGATAAAGAACACACACTGAATTTTAGCTATAAGCTTCACAGATGGATTTTTAAATTGCCAAGGATAAAAAAAACATTAATTTATTTGCAGACAGCTAAAACCTCAGAGCAAAGGACAGCTAGTCTGGGGACTGACAGCTCCATCATAGTAACTCATTATTTTCATGCTTTTGTAGCCTAAAGACTTTGGGCACACTAACAAACCAACTTCAGAGGATAATTAGAACATAACGAGAATTCCTTACTTAAATGAAGACAAGAGTGAGAGCAAAGAACAGTTTTCAACATCCTATATTGGCATGTGACAAAAACTGAAGTCAATGAAAAAAGATAGCAAAAACCTGGGAGTTGTTTTATTTTTAGGCACCCCCTCAACCTTTTCTTTTACTTGCCAGTGTGCCTTTTTGGCTGGCTGAACTAGTTACTCAAAGCACCTGACAGTTTCAGCTGACTCAAGGAACACATTTAAGCTTTATCTGTGCCGCATAGTTATTTGCATCAACTCAGAGTCTGTTCTTTTGACAGTTGTCTCATTTAATTGAGTAAAAAAAGCTGTCAGTCTAAAGAAACTGAGCCCAAGGTAAACTCACTTTGAACTAACCATCTGCCAGAGCATCTCTCAGGACAGTCAATACTTTAGGATACATTGAATCCAGTTCTCTGGATCCCTAATTAGATCGTTCCCAAATTAAACCGTCAATGACCCTAAAAATTCAAGGCACACCTTGCAACTACAGATGAAATTCTTTTCCCTTACAATAGACATGAGGGAAAGCCCACAAAATGACTTTAGTAACAACTGTAGTAAAACAAACAAACAAAAAATCACAACATTAAATCTATACAGCAAGCCCCCAAAATACCAACTTCTATGGATATGCTGATCCAAATATAGGTTCCCATGTTATACCACAGCATAAAAATAAAAAGAAGCAATATCCTGGAAGAGAAGAAAGCAGATAATATTGCCCTCGGGGAGATTTTCTTTCAGTTCCCAACAGTAACGTGGGTCTGGCCTGGTCAGGTAATTTACTAATTCAAATGGATATACAAGACTCACATGGTTGTTGTACATCAGTAGCATTTCTAGCTGCGGTAGGAAAAGAATGTGATGCATTTTAGATTAGAAAGCCAATGGATGAAGAACCAGATTTGCCAACTAATGTTACTGAGGCTCCATCACAAATGCAGCCTGACACATAGCAAGGAGCCTGGCACCATTAAAAGATTTTACAGGGATTTGATGCACATCATTATCAATTACAAACTCACATTTTTTTCTGCAAAGGAATCATTTTTAAATCCATTCCTCAATATGGATTCTCTAGTGTCTAATAAGTGCTTTCCTTTAATTGCATGTAATTAAGTCTCTTCTGCCACCCTGTTCTCAGAGAACTTGCAGATGCGTCATTATCTGTGAAACATCTGTCCTTCTGTCAGACATGACCAAAACCAACGGATTAGAAAATAGTGGAGGGAGGGGAAACGTACCTAAAATTGAAATCCCTGTGAAAGAGCAAGAAAGAAAGGGAATATGAAGAAGACAACCTTGGTGGTAAGGGGGAAAAAGGAGGTAAAGGAATGAAAACATTCTATGCATTCTATGGTCAGTTTATTGACAAGAAACAAAAGCCACTTGGAATTCTCTCTGTGTTCACACTTATCTGCCACATCAAACCTTCAACCCTTTTAAATCCCATTATTTCCACGTATAAGCAGGTAAAATAACATACGTATGGAATACAATCACTGGAGAGACCTTCAAAAGCTACTTGGATCTAGTTAAGCTTCTCTACAAAGCTTAGAAAGACCATTTCAGGGGCTGTAGCTGAATATTGGACAGTTACACATTAGTTCAGCTCAGCAAGAGACACAAATTTGCCATACTTATCTTTATTTGACACTCTTAGAGTTGCTAACCATCCAGTCTTGCACAGAAAACAAACCCCTGAAATGAGAAAAATGTGACTGTAAGGCAGCTACTTCTGTGCATCTCCATTTGCAGAAGGTGGGAAAGCAGAAAAGCAAAACCTTAGCTGCATTTACAGCTCTCCTCTTCAGGTTTTCACTGCCTTACTTCCATCCTCACCATCCTGGCTTATCTAAGAGAACGATTTGTCAGCTAGCTGAATTCTCAAGTCACTGAAAATTAATTCCACATTCGTAGTTTCTTCAGCATATTCTCAACTCTTTGAAATACACAAGGAATTAATCCATTCAAAAAGGTCTGTTGTTCAAAGCTAACCCTTCTCATTTTTGAGAAAGATTCAAGCAAATACAAGAGCCTGAGTTTTACAACATCCATTTTGTACCTGGTCGTGACCTACTAATCTTCAAAGTCCACTGATCCACTAATGTTTCTGGAGTAAAGCCATTGATTCTTTGGGAGTCAGAGAGCAGCACTTAAAGCAACAATGGTGGGGGGTGAGGGGGCAGTGATGACATAGCTGACACTGACCTGAGTAAATAAAAGGTGGAACTTGAAATTTCTGAAATCAAATCAAGATTTTCAGCTTTTAGAACACAGTATGTATTACAATTTCATGAGAATTCCTATTTGCTTTACTATAATATAGTGCTATAAAAGGCCAAATTCTACCCTCTATTGTGCAACGCGTAGATTCATACAGCAGCTTCATAAATGCACATGATATTTAGGTCCAAGAGTCACCCATAAAAAAATCAAATGTAGCATATATAGAACAAGAAGCATCTTTCCACTTCATTCAATCTGAAGTATTTCCCAATCAGTGGCAGACAAATTACTTGAAGATGAAGAACATTATGTAGTGCTAAAATAAAAGGAATCGGAAGGAGTGTCAGTTTATAACAATAATTGCAGTAGATCTGAACCAGTCTAGCTGCAATGGGCCACCTCTTCTCCAACACACAGGTCTGAGGTTTTTTTTTGTTTGTTTGTTTGTTTTTTTCTCATAATGAATTACGAGTGACTTTCCCAACTGCTGCATTAAGGCCGTAAGGAATGCAACAGTCTTAAGAAAGTAAGGACTCTTCCTGCATTAGCACGTACACAGGACTGCATCACTAACAATAAAATCATGTTCAGCTTCACTGGGTTGACAGCCACGCTCAGCAGTTGGAAAATTCTGCCATTTAAATACAGAGAAATGCAATACTCAACCTCACAACAATTAACTTTTTATAATCTTGTCTAGAAGTCACAACTCGATAAAAGTCAATTGCTCTCAATTTATCTTTGCCCTAAAAACTGTAAGTCGGGGAAAGTACACCCCGAATAAACTTACCACTTCTAATTCTTACCTGTATACCATGCTTATGAGATGCATTCCTTTCCCACTTGTACCTTTAAATACCCATGGTGTAGATATCTGAGTTTGCTGTACACCCTGAAACATTGGGCTTTCCTTATGGAATTGTTGTAGCTTAAAGGAGAGGAAGAGGTACACTGAAGGTGATTCCCTGACTTTATTTGGACATCAGCCTTCTGAAGTTTTATCTTTCTGTATTTTCCCCTTAAAATGCCCACTTCTTTATGTTAGGAAAAAAGGGACATTCTGAAGAATTAACTTACTGTGTAAACACCTCTCTATTTTTTGATCAATCTTATGTGAGCTGACTACCCCACATTCTGTATTTTGGATGAGCACGAGGTATCAATGTTGCATACCTGAAGACGAGCAGTATTACAACACCCTATGGTAGCTATCACTGTGGAAAGTGAAACACAATAAGTCTTCTTATCAACCTTGGAGACCTGCCCCTTCCCTTCTCATGATTTTCAGACAACTACGAAAGAGAAACCTGATGAGGATGGATAACAGACCTTACTTGCTGGTTTGCAAGGAAAATGGCTGAAGCTTCATGGCCACTGTGAAGTAACTGCACATCAGAAAAGCTGTGAAGTTAGACTTTAAGCAAACTAGGTAAGCATCTTCCACCAAATTGCTTTTGTTATTGGATTTGTGACACAATAAGGCATTTCCAAGTCAGCACCCATTCAATTTCACCACAGCTTAAAGGAACTACTATCAACATCAAATACTCGAAGCAAATCTCAAAACCCATAGAGTACATAAACTCACTCATCTGGTTTTCAGACCTTGGAAGCCTCTCAGGACAGGGCTTCTCCCATCTTCTGCTCTTTCCCAACCCCTGTTATGTATTTTCTTAATTAATCAGACATCACACAAACAATATTTTCATACACCTTTCCCCAGCCCAAGCAGCAACTTTCACTTGCTCTTCAAGAATTGTGCTTCCAGGGACAATACCTACTCACGGTATCACTAGGATTTTTCTGCATTTCTGCCAGAACTATTTAATTTCATTGACACAAACACGACCTCCCCAAAAGGATCAAGGGGAAATCTTCTCATGCAGGCAGCAAAATATACCCACTCTTACTTGTCAGATCTACATTAAAGAGCACTAATCACTCTCAGCAAGAGTGACTTTTTATACCTTAGGTTAGAAACTGGCAGCCTTATCTGCTGTGAAAGATACAAGTTCCACACGATTCTGTATATTAGGCTATCTGGGGAAGAAACAGAGTCTACATTCATTAATTTTTATGCTATAGCTATTACTGTATTGTTTAAAGCAAATTAACGTGTAATGGTCAAAATCCCCCCCCCTCAAAAAAAATACTTTTATGTACATTACAATGCTATAGTTTTGATGCTTTATATATTCTCTGAGCAACTACTTTCAGTTTTTAATTTCAGTTTTGTTCTTTTTGCCCTTTCGGAGCCCATGAATTTGGTTTTGGTTGTTTGGATAATACTTGTATTGCGTGACTCTCATACCGCAACACTGATCGCATATCCAGCATTACATCAAAAGCAAACAGAAAAGCTGGCATGACTTTTACTTTTTACAAAGTGTAAATAGATTTGTTTAAAAGTGAAGGATTATGTAGGAAACATTCAGAGAGCCATTTAAGCCTCTGCATATGTTTATTGCCATTTCTACCAAGCCTAGGATATACAACGTAGGCTACACCAGCAGTGCTCTACAGTCTGCTCTCAGCTAATCCAAGCAATTAGGTTTCAGAGCCTTATTAAAGCCATTCCTTTCTCTCAGGTTGAGTCTTACAAATAGTAGAAAAACAAAGCAAAAGCATTAGCAATCAGCCTCACGGCAAACATAATAAACTCTGGTCATCATACCTCTTGAGGTGTGGCTGGGCTAGCAGCTTACTTTATCCAAGCACTAGTTGTAACAGGGGCTCTTTCCCCAGTGAGTACTAGATACTGTCTCTTTCATATTCAGAATTGGTAGTAAATACTGCCAAGTCCATAATCTTAGCTTGTTTTCAGGAAACAGCTAACATTACTTGTCAAACCTGTACACAAAAAATGCCTTCTGAAAGACTGGAGCTTAAATTCGTCTTGCCAGAAGGAAGGTTGTTAGGACAGCAACAAGCAAAAGATAAATTTCATTAAGCTATCACAAAGTTTACTCACCCTGAAAAAGTCTTTGCTATAAATGAGGAATAAGATATATAAGGAATAAATGAGAAATACCTGCAGGTGAGATACTGAGAAGGCTGAAACACAAGCAGCAGAGATGAGAAAAAGCAAAAGTAGTAGAACTAAATTACTCCAACAGAAGAGAAATGAAACAGTTTATTAGTCCTCAGTGGAAGGAGACCTCAATTCCATTTTAATTTCAACACACAAAGCATATAAGCCACTTAATACTCAAACATTACTTTTGTTAGTGTGGTTATCAGTATTTATCTACCTCAAAAAACAACACTTCCTCAAACTCTTTCCCAGCTGTTCATCTTTCAGAAGCAGTACTTTAATGCATCAATTTAGCAATTTGTAAGCCTACCTGCATCTGTTCCAGTTGCTCACCACATCAATTTTCTTAAACAAAATCATCATCTTGTTTCCATTAATTGGTCATTACAACATGTTGATCTCAGCAGTCCATCATTTGTTATAATTTTGTCAATTAAAAAAAACAACCTGGGAGATCATCTCTGCTAATGGGACACCACAAGCCTTGCATTTGCTGTTCTCTAAAACCTTCCTTTGCTGTTTTAGAATTGCTTGATAAAACTTCTTATTAAATGCTTTGAACGAAACCTTCACACTCAGGACGTATTACTGGCCAGCTAGTAACAATGTAATTCTAGTTTAGCATCTCCATTTTCCTAACTGGCATTTCATCTTAAATTTAGAAAAATATTACTGATCCCAATGATTAAAAGCTTATATTCAAATGCATCACAGATTTCAAAAATCACGCAGACCCAGAAAGAGGAGGTGGCTTTTCCCAAATATACACTGAAAGCAAATACAGCAGGTGTCACTATCAATCAAGATCATCAAATCATTGAAAATCCCGAGTTGGAATAGATCTACAAGGATCATCAAGTCTAACTCGATGATGTTCATTTTTTCCTGAAGATGCAACTTTCCTCTAGAGATAGAAATATTTCACTTAAATTTTAATATCCAGCAGCTCCTACTGTCTGTCTTCATGTTGGAAAGAAAGCTCTTTCAAAACCTGCTTAGCTCAGAAATAGAAGCTTGAGCTACTAATATGAACATACGTAAAAATATTTTTAGAAAACTCTAGTGTTAAGAAAATGACTTCCATGCCCATTTGGGTCTCATAAATACTAAGAGTAAAACCTACTGCTTCCTTCCACCTTCCAGAACAGAAGAAATTAACGTTGTTTCACTGCAGATTTAACAGACAATACCTGGCAACACTTACATTAGCAAGATTCAAACAGAAAGAACAGCGGAAGCTTCCTTAGTCTCTTGGAAAGCAGCATATGCCCCTTCTAAAGGACAACATGTATATATTGAGAAGGTAAGGAAATGCCATTTCAGGAATTGTTTCTACTCCTAAAATGGGAATTTTAATTCAGAGCATTAGTAAACCCAGGAAAGATGCAGAAACTAGACAGTCAACAGAAACCTGAAACATTCTCTTAGAGCCGTCTTCAGTATAGCTGGCACAATCATGAAGCATCAGTGACTGAAAACCAACAGACAGAACAGCGATGGGAAGTAACGGAGAGTTATTAACAGGGTCTGAGTGACACCTCTATGTGAGCTCTTCAGATTAAGATTAAATTTGGGATCTGTTATTTTTGGGGGGGGGGGGGGTTCTGAAGGAAAAGCTCTTTTTTTATTGTTGTATTTGATTTCTGTTTGAAGTATGTGGTGCATTATGCACATTGCAATACTCTTTTATATTAATTACTGCTTTGGGTTTTGGTATGAGAAAAGTCCATAGCCTACCGATGCTTGGGATTCCATCTCTCCTCCAAATTCCCAAGTGTACACCAACCTCCTCTCCTCTCCAGTCAGACAGCCGGCATCGACGCTATTCCAAATTTGTTCATCTAACTTAAGTTCAAAACAAGGAAGGAGGCAACAGAAACCTGTAGGGTTTTCTTTTAGTTTTATATTTCTATCAGTTCTCTCGTACTCTGAGGCAAGACTTCCAGCTTGTTTCTCCCATAAGAATCTCACCATTAGTTCCCTGACAGCACATCCACCTGTCAACTGCTGCAAGTGAATGTACACCTCTTCTGTAAAGCAGTATTTTCTCCCTTCTCACTGAACATGTGCAGATGATGTTGCATCCAGAATATGCTACTCCGAATTTATTGATAATGTATCTGCTGTATTTTCCCAATGCGACAGAAGATCTATGGAGAGGCCCATCATTTCTAGCTCCATTTTACTAGCTACTACTTTGACTATAAAATACTCTGATAAAAATCCTTTACTCTGAAGTCTGTCAAATACAGGTCTTCTGCAATGGTCCCTGAAGACACAAACCAAAAAGCAGGCATCAGCTTTTTTCTTTAAGGCCTACAGCAGTGACCTTGGGCTCCTTTACTTCACTTAATTTGACTTTGTATTAACTTCAGATTAAATACCAGCCTTCCTTACTAATTTTAACAGTAACACCTGCATCAGCAAGACATGGCAATAAAAAGTAGAGAAGTTCATTAATGATATTTTGGATATCTCCAGCTCCTAAAAGCCTCTTCGGACAAAACCTGCCCTTAATCCTTATCCATACAACAACCACATATTAGGGATCTGAAGTTACGTAACAAACCGTGCTTCAATGCTCTTTGCATCCTGAATCTGAAAATCCACTGGGATTGAACAGTCTTTGATGGCTAACAGCATGTATTGAGCAAACACTTCCATTTTCGGAAGTGTTTCGCTGTGTCCAAAGGAAAACATACAAAGTTTTAAGGCCATATCATCCCTTCCCATTTCTTTTTAGGCACAGATTTGATCACATAAACCACATGAAATCCTGCTACTAAGAATTCAAACAATTTATGCTTGTTTTTAAGTACTTCTAAAAGACTTTTTCCCTTGATAACTCAATTGCCCCAGTAAGAACTCTTACCCAACACACAGAACTGAATCACCTCCTCCAGTGCACAAACCTACACTATGAATTTTTCTGAACTCTGCCCTCCCCTGACACAGTGACTGTGGACACCTCCATCCAGGCAAGTAAGTGCAACATTCAGTGACATGCATCACATCTGCACTCCATCTTCCACAGTTCCACGGACACCTCATCTGCAACATGCACAAGCAAATTTCACCAGCAACAGAAAATAAATTCATAACCACCGTGACACTGAAAAGGAATTTCTTTTTCTTTCAACTTGCTCTTTCTTATGGAAAACATCAAGAGGCTATCTATTCTGGCAGTCCCTTGAGTAACATGGTTTTACAATGTATTATGAACTGGTCCACAATGCTAGAAGTCTACCTGAGTCTGCAAAACTGAATGACTGCCGTAGTACTATTAGCCATGCATTAGAAGACAAATTACTTCTAATTTGTCTAAAAGCAGGCAAGCAGACTGCTTAGTCCTTATAAAGGCTGGTGGAAGCCACGCACAAAAGCTTTATCATGTTTTAATCTAAAGCATGCCTTAAATTTGAACTGCCATATTTAAAGGTAATAAAAATATCAAATGCCTTAATTTTAAGAAAGCCTTAATCACTCCCCTTTTTGTTCTTGTTTCATGTCTAACGCTTTGTTCTTAGTAATGTCCAGCAGTTTCAAGTCTCTATGCTTAAAACAAAACAGATTGGAAAAATTAAAAAGAAATGCAAATCAAAAGCTGTGTGTTTACACAGAAAACATTATACTGGAAAGCAGTAACAGAGAAATATTTACTGTTCTGGGAGAAATATCACATAGAAATGTCAGCATTGCACAAAAAAACTCAACTGCTTGCATTTATACTTAAATGTGGTTGCAAAAATCAGACTCTGCACGAGATCAACTCAACTCCACGTTTCCATGTGCTGGAAATATGTCTTGTCAAATATGCTGCAAATAGGTTCATAAAAGCAGGTAAGAATTTATATCAAAAGAAGGACTACCACCTTCCCCCCCTCGCCTGCTATAAAAAGCTATTTATCTGTTTCTTATGAAGTTTTAATATCATTAGTTACATAATGTACCAACACCTATTTTCTTAGATCACCCCAAAACTTCAGCGTATCATTTACATGGGATCTCAAGTATTTCATACAAGATAAACCATGTAACTCCACTGACCAGTGGCAGTTTAACTGGCAGTTAAGAGCTAAGCAGGAAATTCTCAAGGTTCCCCGAAGGTTCTTAAGCACCATCCACACAGCACAGCTTCTGCTGATACAGCTGCAACAGAGGAGTCCCCTTCCTCCCAGCCCTCACTGTCTCCAGCATGGCTATCTTGACAGCTTTTATGAAACAAAACATTTTTATGCTGACATAGTTAAACTCTTCCCCTGAACACAAAATAAACTGAAAAAATCTCCCTTCTGCTGGCATAACTGCACACACACCAGTAGCTTTCGCTACAGTATCAGTGACAGAGCACAGGTTTTGCATTTCCTGCACCACCAAAGCACGCAGATAGCCCAGGGACACATGGCTGCATGGAGCTAGTCTTACCAAAGGATACCTAGAGTAGAAGCTGTAGAGTAAGAAGGAAAATGGTTTAGGCACAGTTCTTGCTTCCTCTTCCTCCTCTGACACCAACAAATAGAGTAATGCCAGACTTGGACTTACCCCTTCCTATGCTTCCCATAGGAAGCAGGATCTAACAAGTTAAGTGTGGATGTGCGTTCTCTGGCACTTGACCAGCCGGGTGCCGCTAACCCACTCCCCGGCCAGGGGAACTGAGGGGCCATCTCTCACGTAAGTCCTGCCTTTTTTCTGTCCTTGTGATTTGAAGCTCAATGTGTCTCAGTCAAAACCTCCATGCAGTGGAGACGTTAACTATTTCCACAACTTCTCAACCCTGATCATGATATGGAGAGTCCCTAAGGAGTCACATTATACTGACATAGCAATATACAATCTTATTATTATTTCCATGTAGGGAAATAAGAGAAATAAGTAAGAAAACCACAGAAATAGAAACTGAGTCCAAAAAAGTACCATGCTCACTCTGATGCCACATCACAGAATCACCTAGGTTGGAAGAGACCTCCAAGATCATCTAGTCCAACCTCTGACTTAACACTAACAAAACCACCACTGAACCATATCCCTAAGCTTGGCATCTAAACGTCTTTTCAAGACCTCCAGGGATGGTGACTCAACCACTTCCCTGGGCAGCCCATTCCAGTGCCTAACAACCCTTTCCGTAAAGAAGTTCTTCCTAAGATCCAACCTAAACCTCCCCTGGCACAACTTTAGCCCATTCCCCCTCGTCCTGTCATCATTACTCTGTCCCTTCCCAAATATATACTACAGTAGAATCATAGAATCATTTAGGTTCGAAAAGACCTCGGAGATCATCAAGTCCAACAATAGCACGGGATCTCCTAATGAAGCTGTTGCTCACAGTAAGATACTCTTTTTACCTTAAGCATGTCGTGTCTGCAGTAATTTCATTCTAGCTTTAGACTTTTTATGTGACAAATACAGTCTGGGTAGAAGAGCAGTTATCACAGAGTGTCTTGGAACATGATGACACTAAGATTAGAGTAAGTCAGTAGAGGTGAAATATCACTGCAACTACACTACATTCTACCTACAAGGGAGGGAGGGCTAAGAGGGACTGGTATACAAGACAGGAGTTCAAGAGAGTAACGTGAATCCTGGGTTTCATATACATCTCTGCAAAGCCATCGGACAACTACTACTTCAAATGATTTCTTCTTTATAAAAATACCTAGTAGTAGCCTCTTATATGATGCTAAGCACTCTTCACAACAGCCAGAAATCTGTCCCTGAACTGCCTACTAGAAGGTAGATGTAGCCCTTTGGTCACTGCAAAGATTTTGGAAAGGGAACCGCACAGCTGCCTAGGAAGTTAATTTCCAAACACAAGAGGTATCTTAGTAGAATCTACCAATCTCAAACTCTTCCCTTTGATATAAGGGAAATCAAAACGGCACAAATCAAAACAATACAAACCTTACCAAGGGAAGATGGAAACTTATCTCACCATCTAGGTTACAAAATGCATTTGCTTCATACCAGCGTCTCACAGCATCCCCCTGGTTAGATCACAGCATTTTTGTTTATTTAAGATAATTTGCACTTTCCTGGACCATATAAACAGGCTTGGATTTTAATCTGCTCAACACACTGTGGGGAAGGGCTTCTAATTTTACAGCACTGACATAAGACAAGTAATTCATATAACACATTAGCACATCTATGGCAAAAGCATTTAGTCAGAGCTCACTGAGAACAATAGGGTGCTGAAGCAAATCTGAGTCAACTGTTTGAGACTCCATCGTCCACTAAAAAATGTTTTATTACATTCCACAGTAAAGACAAGATCACAGAATATTCATTTATGAATTGTCCTGATGCAATAATGCAACAAAATCCTCTGCACCTCAATAGCCACTGTAGCTTCTCCCCCTACTCCAGTCCTTTTCCAAGTGTTAGGGTTATTTTTCAGGCTGTTCTCTAAATCAGTCATCTTTCCTTTGAGCCCTTTCATCACACTTCTTCTTTAAGTACCATGTCTTTCTTTTACTGTTCATTACCCTAAACTACAAGCTCCCCTTTGGCTTCACTTACTTCCTTTCTGGGTTTGTTTTTGCATTTTTCTATTGCTGTCCTTCCAGAGCTAAGTCTGCTTCCCGCATGCATTCTGCTGTGTGCAGACAAAAGCAATGCAACAAAATATTTTGAGTATATTGGCACAAGTCCCCACCTAGACACTTGTGATCATTTGCTCTTAAATCCCTGAAGACATTCTGCTTTGAACTTCTGCTGTGGAAAAAAAAAAAAAAAAAAAGAGAGAGAGAGAGAGAGAGAGAGAAAGGATACGTGGAAGAAATTCAGAAGGGAATTGCCAGTTCCAGAGATCTGTGACAAGCCATTTCTACAACCTCTAAATTGGGCTGAAAACAACAGGAAGGGGGACTTGAACTCCAGTCAACCATTTCAGCACACTGCTAGAACGGAGAAGCCCATCTCTGGGACAAAACACATCCTGCTAAAAGGAAGTTTTTGGCTATTTGGAAACCTAGCTGATCCCGGCTTTGTCCAGAATATTTTGTCCCTATCCCTTCTGAGGTGAATGTGGTATGAGAGGGTGTTCTTTGGAGAACTGAAACTAAACATTTTAGAGACTGAACTGCTTTATCCTCTAAGAGATACAGTCGCTGCTGTGGAAAATTAATGACTAACTGGAATTCCAAAAGGATCTTGTTTCCCTTTTAAAAATAAATAAGAATTATGATCCCTTCATCTTTTGCATATCCTTGGATATTGCACTAATAGTCATATCAGAGCATATTTAGGATGCTGTAATTTCAGTGGGGTGTTAAGGTCAACACAATTATCAACTGCAATTTCCTCACTAACTAGAGCCAGGAAGCCCTAAAAAGAGGTGAAGTTCTAGAGTGTAATTTGCCTGGGGTGGGGTAAAGGCAGAGAACTCTGTTACAGTCACACTGCTGGACAAAGCCAAGCTAGCATAAACAGATTTTGACAACTAGCCAAAGTAGTTGATATAGACACCAGTAAGCCAGGTCACCTCAACTGTCAGCTTCTAGATTTTCTACAGTTAAATCCTTACAGTTTGTTCCCCTTTCCATCCTTCCTACTCTCTAGCAGGAGAGAGAGTAGCAAAGCATTTTTGATTGTTCTAGTAGGAATAGAGCTAAGATTTCACCAGTTACAAACTTTTCCTACTCTCAGCAAACACATTCCATATACAATGACAGACAAGTGCAACTCTAGTTCTGCACACAGGAAAAATCTTGCTCATCTCCTAACAACTGTCCTTAAATGAGGATATACATTCTTCACCAGTGATGGAGCTGCAATATGATCCTGGAACTAAAATTATAGCAGAATAATAATATATCTGCCAAAGTAACTACAGTTACTCACCCCGTACTACGTACCCTGAAAGCGACAGTTCATTCATCTCTTTTCCAAAGCCATGTCCATTGGTATTAAATGACTACTTTTCTTCAGCAACCCTACAGTGCAGTTCTTCATTGCTAGCAGTCCTCCCTTGATCCTTAACACACATGCAGCTTTGGACATTTAAATAGTATCACTGACATCAACAGAATCATTCATGATGCTCGGTATTAAACACACACAGGGACTGTCACAGGATCGAGTCTTCTGCCAGCAGATCAGAACTCTTAATAGCCAAGAGTAGTTTTCAAGCTGCTAACACAACACACCTTAATCTGATCTCTTGCAGATTGTTGTTTGTGGAAATAAGGTTACTTCAGTTTTAAAAGCACGTGATTTTAGCAGAATATAATATGTAACTGCAAACATCAACAGCGTTGAATGATAACATCTTTAGAAATGACTTACTGGTTTGTTTTCAAAAGACTCTCGAAGTCTGAAGACCAACTGCAATTACAATATCACTACATTTTTCTTCATTTACTATTCTTCCAAATATCAGCCATGGAAAAAATTGCTCTTGTGCTTTTGCTAACAGGCTTCTATGTGTATTATCACAAAACCACTGATTCAACATCAGACGCTAACAGTTCAGAGTACATTCCAATGGAACTTTTAAAAGCCCACCTGATAATAACCCTGGCAGAAGAAGACCCTGCCTAACTTCTATAATCACAACACAAATGATTATAAAACTACTCTTAAAATTACACAAATGAAGGATGATGCAAAGAGAGGAAGGATTTCTGTTATGCCCCAGTTTCCTTTGAGATTGGTTTCATTTTATTTTATTTTTTAATATACACAGGATTTAGAAGATGCTTTATACTGACAGTTTTTGACTTCAAGTGCAGTATTAAGAAAAGCTGTATTTTAGCTTGTCTTACAAATTTCAGTACTTCTTTAAACGTAATAGTTCAAATCTTACCTTTCCGCCCTTAGTTACAGATGCAACACAGCACAGCCCTCTAACTAATTTGCATTTGATAGAGACCTTTGGCAAAGTCATCACAGAGACACATTTTTCCCACCTCTACCTCTGAAGAGAAACTATGAAGTGAAATCCTACTTTAAGTATTTTCACAGTTCCGTGACAGGAAGAAAATAAAACCTATAATCTGTATTTCACAAGCCTTGGCCTTGGTTTTATCCTTGACTGTATCTAACAGACCTTGCTTCAGTACCAGAACAGTCAAGTCAAGCTCTACTAATACATAATTTAAGTTTTCCCCATGGTGTCTACAGTTCTGCAAATGTGTATAGCTCAGAAATATAAGGCATACACTTCTATATATCTACGGAAAAAAAATCCCTCTCTCAGACGTGAGGAGTTGGCAGTGCATTGGAGGTATACTTGATAGCTGCTATGCCAAATGGTCTACCTCTCTTCTGATCTTTCATTTTGCATTCTTTCAGCCATATTCTCAAAGCCAGCCATAGCCTTCTCAGCCAAACATACACCATTCTTCATGCAAATTGTCTCTTTGGACAATCATACATTGGGACAAGCATACATTGTTTAAGCATGCTCAAGTGAGTTAGAAAAGAACTGGGGGGGCGGGTGACACCTCTTTCTTCAACCCCTTTTGAGGAGTTCAGGAGTTTTCATTTCCACTGCTGCTGTACATTAAGCACTTTCAATCCATTTAAACAGTTGCAGGACTGAAGCTGACAGACATATTGTCAATTAACGCTGTAAATATCCCACAGTCTGTACAAAATGAAACATTTAAAAAAGAACAGCAGCACCACAGTTTTTCACTCCTTGATCACTACACCTGCCTCATTAATCTCCTGTACCCATGTGAGGTAAATACAGAGTACAACTACAAACTAAAATCAATAAAACCTTTAAAAAGGTTTAATTTGATTCTACCAGGGAGGTTATCATAATCCAGCTCTGCTTTCTCACATTCTGCTAGCAATTTCTCTCAGCTCGGTTTCAACTGCTAACTTTGTTCTCCATCTCACTATCTATCTATCACGCTGTTATAATGCCAGCTCAAATGCTGTTTGTAACAGCACAGCAATTTTTCACGAGTTGCTAGCTTCATAGTGTGTTCCTTTAGAAATACACAGAAATTATTAGATTAAATTACAAATGAAAGCCTCTGCAGTCAGTCATGATTACTGGAGCATTTATATACATTCACTTGATCACGAATTTTAACATTTGTTCCTTCGCATCCTCAGATCTTCTGTTTATATTCTATTTTGCAAGACTGTATGGAAAGTGAAATTGAAGACAACTGGAAGATAGCCACTGATTTTCCAAAAGGAAGAGCTGTGACACGCACTCACCCGACGCTTTACTGGCCTAGCATCAACAGATCCTCTCTAACCATTTTTAAACCCTCAATAATATCTGGACACATTGCAGAATACAGGCAGCACTTTTTAAAGAAAGCAACTGCACAGAAATCTGTTTCACAAAGGAACAACTGCAACACCCAGCTCTCTCCTCAGTTCTGTAACATTTCCCACAGCAGCACAGACCAAACAGTTAATATGCATCGAAATACCTGAAGAAAACACTGCTAATACTGCAGCTGGTGATCACAATATGGTAAACAGCAGGATCTTCAATTATCTCACTGCTGCGGGTACAATTTCCAGGTATTTTAAACCAGCTTCTTGACCATACACATGCACTGAAAACATCCAGTAATTTTCTACAGGAATAGTGCTGTTTGACCCAATTCCAATGTAGATAATTATATTATCTGTACCTAAAATCCCTCAGAGTGTTTCAATCAGGTATGGTATTCTTCACTTTCTGTTCTGATCTGCTTAGCATGGCTGAGCACCATTAAGCAGCTGTCAGATTCCACACTAGAAGTGGCTGGATTTCAGTAATAAGCAAAATGGTTCCCGATAGTGTTTAAAACACCTGGGGATCCTTCCAAATGAATGGTGCAATGAGGCTAAACTAGAAGATTAAACTGCCGTAAAATAAGCCCCACAATTTCTTCATAAAAGTACACACCCTAATACCTTTAGTCTCTGACAAGCTCAGTTCTTGCTGTGCGTGAAACATGTCTAGATGAGTCTTCAGATAAGAGTATGAAAAATAATTCACAACCTTTACATTCAAGAAAGTATAGGATTAACCCCTCCTAACATACAGCCCAAGCTATTCTTGTGTTTCTATCAGCACAGACTATCTACAACAGATAGCTCAAGTACTAAACCATGAGTCAGAGAGCAGAAGCACGCTGGTTCAGCTATCAAAAAACACAATACCAGCCTCTCCTAATTTTCAGTACAAGGAGATTTTATAACCAATATTTAAAGAAGCAAGAGAACTAACTGAACATGAATGCATTTAGTTAGAAGAGGCCTTCCAATCATCAGAATAGCAAAGATGTAGAAAGCCTTCTGTCAAAACATTGTGGCCAAAAAAGCTAACAACCTTTCAAATGAAGTTCAGTTCATGACATGAATTGTGTAACACGGATCTAGTGACAGTGCAAGAATCCAGCCTCTGTGCTCTGCCAAGCCCCCCCCACCCCCCACGCATCTGCAAGGATCCGCGTAGCTAAGGAGGCATGAACTGGCTGCCAGCCGTGGATACACATTTTAATCTTAACACCAACAGCTCTGTAAAATATGCTTCCAGAAGTGATTATCAAGGCTACAAACACTGCAACAGCAATAAGTGAAAGAGGAGATAGTTGAAAGAAATTAACAAGAAAAATAAAAATGGGACAGCAGAAATCTGCATATGAAGTGTGGATGCGATGCTTCCCCAGCCCTACTTGTATGAACTTGCATTTCTATCAACGCCAGAGAAATTCAGAAAACCTACAGCATCTCACTAGGGAGCTCAGGTCCAGGCGTAAGTGTACCATGCCAAATTCAGCTCCACTCGAGAAGCTGTCATTGATACCCCTCATCCTGCCTGAGGAACTAAGATGGCAGCGAGCCTTGGATGGCACAGGTGCCTGCAGCTGAAGGAAGGCTCCGGGAGGGACAGGCAGCTGAGGAGGTGGCACAGCTGACTCAACGCAGAGAGGGAGGGCCCTAAGTTGAGTGCACTGCTCCCTTCTGACAGCTCCCTGGGAACTCTCAGGGACCAGCACTCTCCTTCAACTGTCTTCTGCAACTGTGGGATGCCGGCTGCTGCTGCCTCTGCCCACAAGCCCCTCTGCTTCACATTTACAAGCGAGGAAACACATGGCCTGTAAGCAAACATTAAGCTGCAGAGCAGCCAGACTTGGCAGCACATTTAGATATACCCCAAAATATATATATATATATATATAATGTATTTTTAACATCTTGTCTTCTACAATTGCATGCTACTGAAAACTTGTTCTTCAAAACTGTTTCAGCAGAGAATGGATCACCAGCACGTTAATTGATTTCAAGGGAGATATAGATAGCACAGTAATTTAAAACTAGCTTTTTTCCCCATCTCTTTTTCACTGGGATAGCTCTCAGATTAAATCCACTGAGATCAATTGAGACATTCCAGATTTTCCCCAATACACATTTTTGTAGCTTAGAAAACAAATACAAGAAAAATCAGACAACCTCCCAAAGCTGAAATTGCCCTTTCCATTCAAACACAGCGCTGTACCCAAAACTGAAATTGTCACACAGCCCATTAATCTCCATTACAAAACACATTCTTTATTTAGTAAAATCACAGCATTTAGTTGAACGATAACAGTATTTACATACTCGTTTATGAGCTCCTGAGATGTTTCTCAAGCAAATAAAATAAGAGAATAGGTTACGGTTTATTGAAATGAGAGCTGCGCTGTTCCTAAGAGAACAGCATACTGCTGCTATCATTGCTCCTATGCTACAAGCATTTAAAACATCCGTGTCCTTTAAAGGATTCATAGCACATATAATACACCAAAATATAACTAAATCAGTAGTGCACAAAGAACGGCCCTCTATGATGACAAAGACAACCTAAATAATCTCTAGAACATTTGTACAAATTCAAAGACCTCTCCCAAAAATGATGCATCAATATTTTTTTTTTACAACTAGACTCTGTGAAATGTCTAAACCCAGAAAGGTAGAAAATCTAGCAGTAGAATATTTAAAGAAAAGAACAAAACAAACCTACTGATGTCACTATTAACAAAGTCACATCCCCACTTGTAGAGCATCACCCCAATTAAAATGAAACAGGCAAACGACCAGCAATACCAATAAAAAAAAAAATCGGCTGAAAAGATGACATTAAATTCCAAATAAAACAATAAGATTGCTGGAAAACAGTGAACAAGAGTTCAACAGCAAGGAAAAAAGAATACAAGTACCTACACAGCTGCAGCTTTCTATTAGGAAACACCAGATATCATAAAGATATGTAAACCTAGCATCTGTCACCACTGCGAATGCTGCCTTTCAATTGTTTTTTCCATGAGACATCCTCTCTTGATTGACTGAGACCCAAGAGCTCAGCTCTCCAAAACAGAGCATTTTTTTAAATCAGATTAAAAAGCTTTTTACATACTTCTCATTTTTTATGAGACAATAGCTCTCTATTAAAACATAGCTTATTCAATTATGACTACTTCTAAGTGGACTAGTAGAACATGAAGCCTTAGACTGCACCACGAGGAGAACTCCATGGATGTCAAAGCCTGCAAAGGGTAACAAATGGCACCTAGAGTCTCAGTCCAGGGTCACAGCAGGTGAGCGAAGCATTCTTGCTACTTCCCATGGAAAACTACAAACCCTTATGGCAACAAACACATACAGACTGAGATTTTAACCTGCTGGACTGTGATGTCTCTTAGGGAAATCTTAACAATCAACATTAACAGTAGCAATATCCTTTCTTGGGGAAAAAAAAAAAAAAAAAAAAAAAAAAAAAAAAACAGGGTTTAGTAATAATTTCCCACTTGTTCCATGCATGTTGTCGTCTTTCTAATGACCTGTTTAGATATCAGACAACATGAAACTTCCCAAAGCATGCCGGCATACATGCATGCACGCTCCCATATAAATCGGGTAACGATTCTTAGTTCGAACAGTGCTTTTAATTACTACTGAATTTATGCTTTCCACTAGGTATTACACACTGTGACAAAAAGAGCATAATCTTAACAAAATAAAAAGCAAAATACTTAAGGATGTGGCACTCCAAATATACATGTGTACCAAGGAATAAGGTATTTTGAAATGCCAGCATAACTAAAGCTGCACTCAAGAATTTAGTCTATGGCAAACTTTCCCCATTTGTTCTTCATCAATGTTTTTTTTTCAGTGTTGTTTTCTTCCTCTAGATAAGCTGGCTATTATAAATTCTTAAGTATCCAAGCTGCTTTGCAGCAGGTGCAGCTATGAAAATAAAGGGTACAAAACAAACATTTCTATTGTTCCAAAAGGTTTGCTGAGTCAAACAAGGATTCCTACAGATAGACAGGTGAGTGCGGGTGTATTTGTGTTTACTGTACCACTCCTCCATACTGATTGCACAGAAGTCCCGATCTGCCAACTTGGAACACGTTACAGAATCACAACCCAAAGAGGTAAATTCTTCAAGTCAATACACAGCTGAACGTATGAGCTTACAATGCAGCTGTTCTAAAAATAAATTCACCTATACTCGTCCTATTAAACATGACTGAACTATTAAGGTCATGCTGCTACTGTAAGAAATCCAGAACCATATGAAATAATTAGGATTCTATCTCAAGAGTGGAAAAAAAAATAAATAGCTGCAAGTCTCTAGGGACCACATTGCACGTCCATCGATTCCTGATTTCCGGGAGGCTGAGATGTCAATACTACGATGCTTCCCCGCACACTTTCGTGTGTTCGGGGTTTAAATAGCAGGCCGGCACAGTCACGTGGCAGTGGCGTGTAGGTCGATTTATTTCCAATACTCTGATTTACGCAACGTTAGCCCACAACGACCGCCAGCTCCGCTCTCCTTACTGTTCGCACTCTAGGAGCACACTCGCGTTTTCTGCCAGCTCCATGACATCATCCGAACAAACCCAAACATTCCGCTTGCCGCCCCCCCGGCGCTCCTCTCCCCGAGCCCTCCGCGAGGGGCCGCGAACCGCCGCGCCCCGGGACCCCCGAGCGCCGCCGCCCCCCGGTGCCGGTGCCCCCTCCCCGCCGGGCCGTTACATAACGCAGCGCGGCGCCGTGCGGGGCCGGGCGGGCTCAGGCCCCCCCGCTCGCCGAGCGCCGGCGGAGGAGGGGCCTGGGGGTCAGCGGGGCACCGGCGGCACGGCACCGGCGGCCGGGGGAAGCCCCCTCTCCCGTACACACACACACACACACAGAGAAACACACACACAGACGCCCGCGTTATGTAACGCGGCGCCGGGCGAGCCGCGGGACCCCGCCGGCAGCAGCTGCCCGCCCGGCTGGGGGCCGGGGGGGCTAGGGGGGGCGGTGCGTGACACCGCCCCGGAAGGTCCCGGCCGCCCCCCGGCACATCGCGGGCGCTGCGCCCCCCCCGCGGCGGGCACCCCGTTACATAAGGGGCGAGGGCCGCAGCCCCTCTCGCCCCGCGGTGCCAAGGGTGCCTGCGGCCGCCCCCCCCACCCTCAGTTCCCCCCCCAGTGGGAAGGCGGCGGGGAGGGGGGGGTGTGGCCGGGAGGGGGGGCGCTGCCAAACACACGGCAGCACATGGTCAGCCATGTTCCAGCCTCCAGCCGGGGAGGGGCGACCCCAACGCTCCCCCCCCCCCGGCGGTCGCCCCTCTCCCCCCGGCAGCCGCTGGGGGGCCGCCCGCCTTCTCGGCCCCCTCCCCCTCCGTAGCCCCCTCACCCGGCGCCTCAGCCCCCAGCAGGGGCAGCGCTTCGCAAGCCACGGGTGAGCAAGAGCTGCGGGGCTCAGCCCCCCCCGCGCCCCCCTGCACCGAGCCCCCGGGCACCGCAGCTCGACCCCGGCCGCGACCTGCGGGAAGGGGGGGCCCAGCGCTACGGCCGGAGGGAGTCGGCCGGGGGTCGCCGCGCTGCAGCCAGGGGCCCCTCGGCAAAGTTGGGAGCCCCCCGGAGCAGCGGCGAGCTGCGGGCGGGGCGGGCACGGAGCGGGCAGCAGCGCGCCCCGGCCCCGCTCCATCTCCCGGGCGGCAGGAGGCACGGCGCGCCGCGGGGAGCTGTCACGGGGAGCCGGGCGAGGGGAGAGCGAAGGGGGCAGGGAAGGACGCTGCAGCTTTAAAAGTTTGTTCCCCCGGAGCCCGGCGCTCCGGCTGTTGCTTTATATATTTATCAAATTATGTAATTTCGGAGCGCGGTGCCCCTCCGGCACGGCGGGCAGGGACTGCGAGCGGAGCGGCCGGTCCTCCCGGCGCACCCGTCCCTCCTCCCGCCGCGATTGCGAGGAGCTGGAAAAGTTTGCGAGGTTTTGCGGGGGGCAGGAGCGCGCCTCGCTCGCGTGCGCGGCCGCGACGAGCCCGGGCGCTGCAGCGGGGGAGCCGAGCGCTGCCTTGCCCCCTCTTCCCCCTCGCCCCCCTCGCCTCTCCCTCTTCCCACCCACCCCGCTCCCACTCCCCCGGCCCCCTCCCCCAGGTCTCCCTACCTCTGCTGCCGCTGCCGCTGCTGGAGTAGCTCTGCCTGCGGCCGGCGGCCGGCGCATCGCTTTTCCGGGCCGGCTCCAGGCTCGCCGGGGTGTCCCTGGCGCCGGCGGCCGCCTCGGAGACGCTGCTGCCCGGCTCGCTGGCTGCTGGATCGGGGGCTGCCGGAGCGGACTCCATGTTTTTCCCACTGTAGATCGCTTGGAGATGGCGAGCTCCTCCACTCCCTCTATCTTCTGTTTCCAGCGCGACTCTATGGTAGGGAAGCAGAAGGGAGAAACGCGAGCGTGCTCCAGATGGGATGTGAGCGTGCCTGGCTGTGACCACAAGCAGCGCTAGCGAGAGCTGCGCACCCCCCGCCCCCGCACCCCCCGCGCTCCCCGCGCCCGCCGCCCTCCGCCACGGCCCCGGGCGGCAGCGGGCGGCGGGCCCCGGGCGGCAGGC